>NW_003303730.1:252455-294626 GCF_000142945.1 Phytophthora infestans T30-4
CAAACTATTCCATCTTCAGTCATCATTAATCAAAGTCAAGAATCTTGACCAAACATTCCAAAGTCGAGGTTTCGATCGGAAAGAACATGGTTCAATTCTATGAACGTCCGTGATTGGCTGCTATTTTGTGTAGCTGGTGGGCTCCATAAAAAGTCCACTGTGGTGGTTTGAGATATCATTCGCCTTCACAGCTGCGTCCGAGCTCCCCCCAGCGCTCGAAGATTGCGTTTATTGAGATGAAATTTGCTCCCAAAGTCTGCACGATCTCGAAAGGGTCTGAATAAAATGAGCATTTTTGTTTTGAGCTGTGCTCGATCATCATCCGATAAACCAGGATCTCGGAAATCCGGCAGTCGAGGTCCGATAATTACAGGAGTTACTGAATGATCTCGACGATGCAGAGAAGGGGTTTAATTGAGGATGTCCTTGTTTAAGCTTGAGGCCAGTCTTGTTCCGTTGTTTCTTCCAAGCTGACGTAAATTCCATAACCGAGGTCAAAGCTAGTTCTTCTGATCGATATACGTAATCAAGATATGAGCTGGAGGGTAAATACTCGATCCCATCTTCGCTTTCCGCCAGTATAATTTCTCTTCTTTCACAACCAAAAAGAGCGGTGGAGAACGAATTCAGGAAAAATTTTCCAAAGGAAGTGGAAGCGTAAAATGCCGAACCGCGTAGCAGGTATTAACTAGCCGACGGAGCAGCAATTTAATAGGCGTTGGATAATGAGCAGCACATTGACTGCATTCGAAGACGACCAGCTTGAATATTATCCAAACTGGGGTCGGAGTGCTGTAGATCTATCAAAGGCTTCAATATGTAGCGCCAAAGGGTTTTCAACATCCTTTTGGTCCTTCGTCGAATACTTCATCATATAAAATGCGACGTGTGGGCCTATAGGTATCATTACAGATAAGCACTAGTCAAATAGAGGAATTCTTAAGAGGGAGCGTACCTTCACAAGCACTTAGAACCTTGAGGTCGTGATTCGATTTTATCACTTCGTTCACTGCAGGAATGTATGGGTTCAGGTACTCGCTTCCTGTCGTTCTTCTCATTTCCAGCGATCCTACGTCGGTCCAATTTGTACTAGGACAGGTCGATTTTGGGGAAAACATTCTACAGCTCTTTCCAGCAGGAGTTCGCTTGGACTTTTTGAAACACGACTTGCGGTGAAACCAATGATGGTTTTGGTATGTGAGAAGAGCTTGAGTAGAATTGACGGCCGGCAATGAATCGCGATCTACTGTGCGTGGTAACGGTTGTGGCATTGCCAGCCGGGTAAATTCAGCTGCAGAATTTTGATCGGTCTGGTTCTCGGTCAATTTCGAGATACATTTTCGTACGAGTTCGTCAGATCCATACGTAGTATTGCAAGATTGACACTTGGAAGTTGTGGGACGCGTAGACCCTTTGAAAGGCACTTTGAATGCTTGTTGGCTAACAGGCACAGGACATATAGCCTTTTCACGACAGTGAGGGCAGCAATCAGTCGAAATTGGGTAACTTGCTTGAAGAATAGAGTTCACGTAACTCAGTAACTTCAGTTGGAAG
The DNA here is from genome assembly GCF_000142945.1 of Phytophthora infestans T30-4. Classification (NCBI taxonomy): domain Eukaryota; phylum Oomycota; class Peronosporomycetes; order Peronosporales; family Peronosporaceae; genus Phytophthora; species Phytophthora infestans. The sequence goes on from NW_003303730.1 coordinate 254,010, forward strand.
TTGTCACTGCTCCGAAGACGTTTATATTCCTCCAGCGTTTTAGGCATACCACGAATCCAAACCAGGATATGCGCGTGAAGTGATCCTGTAGAACTCTGAGACTCCGTGGAGCAAAAAAAGCTTCTGTAGTACCAAAAATCCCTCCCCGTCCTCTCGGACGTTGCAGGACTTGGTCCCAGTCAAATAAAACGGCGATATTAATTTCCATAATGTGATGAAAGTATCTGTTCACAACATAATAATCATTAATGCTGTGTTGTGCATTAGTGACTGTAATGCTTACCTTGCGCAGGCAACAGGGTTTTAAGTGGCAATCATTCCTAGGCGAGCTCGGGAAAATTCCATTTGACGGCTCAAAGTGCTGTGAGCCGCATCCAGTAGTTCTGTCTCCATGTCTCCAGATAAATTTGCGACCCGGAACGTGAGCGAGCTATCCGGTGATACGGTAAAGAACAGCGACGGTTCTCCAAACGTCAGCTGCATTGCGAACAAATTCGTTCTTGCTTCTGCCCTTTCGTCATTAGACCCAGAAAGATCTCATACCCGTGGAAATGCCAGAATACAAGTCGGCAACATGTCGATTTATGTCAGACGGAGTGGGCAGTGCTCGATTTTCAGCTAATGCGTTCAGTCGTTCTGTTGGGTATTGAATGTGACTATTCAGTTCTTCGCGCGTCACAGCAGCAGCACTAATTGACACTCCTGGAGCTAGTTTAGCCCGAATCGATATAGCTTGTATAGCTGGGTGACGTGCGATCACATCAAATCCAACTAGGGCAACTGACGGATGCTTTACGTGCTTTCTCGTGGATAAACGTAAGCAGTAGCGAATAAATTCGTGTAATCCGATCTTGATCTTCCGTGGCTCATTCAATCCCCCTCGACCATAAGGAAATAGCTCACAGAACGACAGCGACCAAAATTCTGGGTCAAAGTCAGAAAGAATGTCTGAAGAACGAAATACAACGACGTCTCGTGCGTTGATGACCTGTCGAATTACCTCCAAGTCGTCTGGACAGGAAAAATCACTTACCAACGCCGTGAAAGTTTGTTCGTAGAGTTCATCCTGTACTTCAACATTGCAGTGTGCTGGGACTGGCGTTATGACGCCAAGTGGCTTAGTCCAATCCATCACCACTAGAATCGTGTTGACGGTCGGTTGTCCGATTCAAAACCACAGTTGTTGAAAAAGAAGCCCAGCCAGCTTCAGAGCGCTGCTCGACATTATTATAAAGGCGGTTATTCGCGAGATACCATGCAAGTTGTCCACGCAGTCGCTCCGGCCTCGCCTTGTATTTTTTCATTGTTCGCAGCTTTTGCTCTTCCGTTAGCGCACCAGCCATTGTAACTCCTATAATTCCTTGTGATACTATTTCGTTTGGTAACCAGTGAGCAGGTGTAGATGGATCGGCGCGAAAGTAGTAAATGTGAGAACGTAAAGTACTGTGTTTCCACAACGAACCACTTCCAAAAGCCGCGTAGGCTGAGCCAAATTCAGCATCGCATTTTCTGTTGCGGTTGTGTCGTGGTATCTTGACGGTAAAGCTCCAATGAAAAGTCCATTAGCAATTGAGAGCTTTGGGGAGCTTTTAAGCCTTTTCTGCAGTAGGGATGGACGGCATGCATTGCAAATCTGAAGACGAACAACTCCAGCCTTCTTTTCCAATCCACGTCGTGATAACAAGATTCCTTCGAACGGCTCATATAAGTCCTTCACATTGTAGCACGCACGAAGAGAGTCCGGAAGGCTCGCTGGGGATTGGAGTCGCTTTATCATTGCATCCACTAGTACGGGCGAACGTGCGACAGACGTAACAGTAACTTCGGCTGCAATGTGCAGACAATCACATACGCTGCAGACTTGTTCTCCCATACTCTCGTTAGAGAGCCTTAGCGCGCATTCACTATGTACACGATTGAGAACTTCATGTGATATAGGGCCCATATCATCAGTTTGCCGAGAATTCCGATGCTTTCGCTTTCGGCGAGCTTGCCTCGCATTATTCAGCTCTGCTTCCGAAGCAGCTCGGTACTTCTCTCTGGTCATTTTCCTGTTGCGTTCAATGGTATTCTCCTTAATAGACATGGTGCAAATCCGATCGAAAGAAACTTTGTGAATGAATCGAGCTGTTTTCATATACCAATATTTTGAGAACTATTTAAACCAAATGTGATGTATAAAATTGTGCACACATAAACATTTAGTTTGGCATTCAAAATTGACAGAAGTTTTACTTGCATTATCCCACCAACTACCGTAGTCCCACTATGTACTTCTTCGCAGTTCCTAAGCTATTACGGTATGCTCCTACTAGCTTCGTTTTCAATATGTCCTACTTTGTTATCACTACTTCTGCATCACCCCAGTTTTGCTTCGGGAGCTGCGCCATCATGGGTCGTTTTATGGAGCAGCACCGTTCTCCTGCACACCAAGTCCGATAAGGTGAGTATCGTCGATCACATCGATGTCTTCACGGTGGCAGGACCCGCACAGAACCCCGTTCCAGAGATCCACTTTCTCAATCGCGCGCAGTCGCAGGAGATTTCCAACCACGAAACGCGCTTTGTCAAGGTTTCCGCTCCAAACCGTCACACGGAATGTAAATCGTTGCTGCGAAGCGTGTGTAAGCGTGTTCAGCGTCGACGAAGCCGTTCGAAAGTCCACGAGTGAGCAGGCATCTATCAGGTTGAGATGGACGCCACGAGAGAAGGAGCATTTACCATTCAGACGGAAGACTCCACGAACAGTTCCCGCTCTCCCTACACGCTGCCGAATATCTGGAACAGAGATAATAGTTGTTTTTTCCTGCTCGCTCGCGCGAGCTTGCTGCAGCTGTTGAATAAGTGACATGGATTTCGGAACCTTTCGTGAGTGGGAGACTTTAGTGGTAAAAAAAACACAAGTCAATGTGCCCTTGGATCGTAAATCAACAATAAAGTTACGACGAGTGAATACAGCGAATACGTGCGACGTTGTGTTTGAGCATGTCACAATTGAGACGGTAACGTAAGACTTAACTGTGGAAAGTATGTTGGTTAACTAAATGAAAAAAAATAAAAGCAATAGGTGTAGGCAATATCTAAGGGGGTTGGATCTATAACAAAAGGAAGACAGCTTGAAGGGCGTTCGAGTGGGAAAGGTTGTGGCTGCGACGGTGGTGCTTTTGCCCTTGTGGTATGTGGCAGTTGGAAAGTATTGAGGCTGGTCGTAATGACCACAAAAGGAAGAAAGCTTGTTGGGCGTTCGAGTGGGAAATGTTGTGGCTGCGACGGTGGTGCTTTTGCCCTTGTGGGGTGTGGCAGTTGAAAAATATTGAGGCTGGTCGTCATGTCGCCCGTAGGTAGTAATTCGTTCCTGTATGATTATATTATTGTCAGAGTGTTGGTCGTCATGTCGCCCGTAAATGACTCAAGCAACATGCATTGGATATTAATAACATATACACGGTGATTAATATTGACAAGTGATTTAAACCTTTCAATTATTTCTTTTCATGTTAAATAATACAGTTTATATGTTCTCGTAGTGATTTGTACCTCCGGTTGTATCGCCCCAACTGCTCTGGATAAAATCCAGAGAATCACCGTCGTTGTTTGTACTTTACTCAAAAACAAAATGATATAATTGAAAGGCTACTTATAAGCAATATATAAGCTTCCGGCGTCATTTTGGTTGGTCAGTTTTATTAGATATTAAAGTTCATAGAGTTTCCACGCCATATTCTTAAAGTTGGGCGTTTGCACACTATTTGTTTAGTCACAGATTCCCTATTTGTGAAGCGTTACGTGTACTTAATAGCTGTCATATTTCATATTATTCAAAAGTCCTAGTTATCAGCTATACCTGGATAAAAAAGGGTAAAAAACATGTGACTACCGTTCCTTGCTAGTGGCAAGTATTTTAGAATTAACTACCACCGCTCGCAGAGAAATGCATGTCATCATAATCGTATCGCTGCTAGCTTTCGTATTCTTCGTACACGTCGAAGGCGCATCGTAGAAAAGCGCTTTAAAGCCGATCAAGAATAGCTTCAATGAGGTCTCTCCAGCTCAATGATCCTTGAGGATTGGTAACACAGTAGGTGCCGTTAGTGAAGAGAGGACTGACTAGGGAAATGCGATGGGAGCTCTAACGACAGGTGCGTCGAAGCTCATTAATGGGAATTTCTATGGAGATCGAGGTTACGGAGATCGAGGTGTGCGTAGTCGTGCAATTGGGTAGTAACGACCTATTTGGGAGCTACTACATGGTTATTATTAGTCCAGTTTTTCTGTCTGTTATTGTTCTCATCGGAGACTTCAGACGCGTTGTTATGGCTCCCTTAGAAGAGCCTACAGGAAGCTTTGAGATCCCACCTTCGCCCAAGGGAGTCTTTGATTCGTACGATAAGATTGAGTCAGCTCTCCACGCTTGGAGCAGAGAGCGAATAATCGACGTGAGCATGGGCCACCACAAGAAGAACAAATTGAAGCTCATCTGGCAACGTGATTTCAAGTGTGATAGGTATGGTAGAACGCAAAACAACCGTGCTCTTCGCGACGAAGATCGTGTGCGACTTCAAAGAGGGACTCGGAAGACGGGATGTACAATGAAAATTCGTCTTGAAGCGGTAACAAAATCTGACCCCGCTGGTAAATGGAAAGTTGTGTATCTGAATGGATCGACGGTGCACAACCATCCACCTTCGCAGGACGTTAGCTCTCACCCGGGACACAGACGCCGTGACATGCAGAAATTAATTTCACAGGAGCTCACAGCTGAGGGTGTCGTAGCTTCTCAAAATGCTGTGGGCATTTCGCCCCAAGTTGCTGTGGCAATGTTACGTAAATCTCACCCTGATATTTCAGTCACTGCCAAGGACATATCTAACTACAAAAACGCTGAGCGTAGTGAAGAGCTTCGTACACACACATCCGTAGAGGTTCTACTGAAGCAGTTGGACAGCAACAAGTTTTATTCCGCCTACAAATTACATCCAGAGACTTCTCGTTTGCTGTATTTGTACTGGTCGCACCCTGGCATCATGAAGTACTTTCCGTGGAACTCAAACGTGCTGATTATGGACTGCACTTATAAGACCAATGAGTACGATCTTCCCTTACTAAACATTATCGCCATGACGAACACGAAGTCTGTCTCACCTGTCGCCCAATGTTGGTTACCTGGTGAAAAAAAAGAAGACTTTGTGTGGGCACTGACACATTTGCTAAACATGATGACAGCTAATCACATAGCGCTCCGATCGATAATTCTTACAGACCGTGATTTAGCATGCATGAATGCGGTAGATGCTGTTTTTCCTACTGTTCCGTCACTAGTGTGTCGTTGGCACATGAATCGCAACGTATTGGCTAAGACTCGTTCAATTTTCGGTCAAATTCAAGTGGAAAACCCATTGCCCAAATAAGACAAGTTTGTAAATACCGTTGCCACAGATCAGTTTATGCAGCTCTACTACAACGCTGTTGATGCACCTACCGAAGCTGAGTTTGACGCAAAATGCGAAGTTATTCGCGAAGCCAGCTCTGAAATGGCAGATTATCTGGACCTACAATGGTGGGAATACAAGACAAAACTTGTTCGCTGTTGGACAAATCAGTATCTGCATTTTGGCTATCGTGATACCTCACCTGTTGAGGAAACACATTCTAAATGTAAGAAGTGGTTAGAGTCATCTCGAGGCGACTTGTTGACAGCCTTCAAAAAGCTGCTACCGTGGTGAGAAGCTAGCATACAGAACGTGAAGTCTAACCTGGAGAAGGATGTCACGGTAATCTCTAATATTCTGCAAAAGCCTCAATATTCGGGCGTCGTTATGTTTATCGGTCGCACCGCGTTAGACTCCACTGCGGTGTTTTGGAACCAAGGTGAAAAATTGTGAAGAACAAGGAGGTCGTAAAACCCTGCACTGGAGTTTCTAGACGTACAAATGGCTCCCCATGTTTGCACGATATCATTGAGCTTATCAATTCGGACTTCCAAAAGAAACTTCGTGTCGATCATTTTCACCGGTTCTGGCTGACACGCCGTGGTCACACTGAAGAATGCGGAGCTCGTCCCCTCGAACCTGCCCCTCTAAAGCCTACGAAGACCGCTAAACGCAGAAAAAAACACACACAAAAATCACGGTAAGGCTGGAACTGCACGAGATCCAACATACAGTGAGCGAGTCGATCTGAATCACCCCGCAGCTCCTCCACAAGTCCGTGATATTATGATCACTCCGCCAGCACTTCAATTTTCTCCATTACAACCATCTACGATGTCTTTCACAAACCTGCTGACCCAAAATACTGCGTCGATCCCTCCGTGGGATGAATCTAGTACGAATTTAACGTATTACCCGGATTGTCTGCCGTCACGCTCCTAAGAATACGCAGGGAGACGTCCTTTTTAGTCATTAGTATATAACTCACTAATGCAACCAGCGAGGTCGCCCACCATCAAACAGTTTGTGAACGAGGCCGTTTGGGATAGTGTTCAACCGTTGACACATGGCTACCCAATTGCACGACTACGCACACCTCGATCTCCGTAACCTCGATCTCCATAGAAATTCCCCTCATTAATTCGGCCAAACTGCAGAAGTATTTGCTTAAGCGAAAACTCGCATGCTATGTTTTTAGCAAATACGGCTTCATTTACACCCGGTATTTGTACGAGAAGCACATGCGTACGACACATTTATCCGTTCTCATGGTGGCATCAGTGCCAACCGAGCTTCGAAAACACTTCGAGCTGTTTTTACCTCCTCGAAAATCAGCTTCGATAGCCTTTCCAGTCAACCAAAGCTGTTCGACGCACCTGCGTCTACTAATGCGCGAAGAGAGCATTCTCTCTTCGATATCACTTTCAGGATGACAGGGTTTGGGTATTGTCATCTTCCTTCTTGCAGCAATTATCTCTCTCACGGGGGGATGCAGTCCTCAGAGTCGCATGTCCGTTGTAGACACGCATGACTGCAATACCAGTAGGGCGCCCAGCATCTACCTGGCTTCTCGCGTTTTTTATTGACCGTGGCGATGCAGAGCATCGCCACGTTGGCTCCTGTCCGAGTGCACATACGCAGTGCACTCGCGCGCAAAGTGTCCGGTGTGCTCACATCGGTACCACCGGACTTGACCCCCATTAAGCTGTTTGTGTGATGATGTGGCGTTTCCCAGATCGCCCGAATTCTTTAAATGATGTGAGATATGATTGGCTATAATGCAGATGACCTAAACTTAGAACCTATACCCACTCAGTCCAAAAGCTGAGAGCAAATGCATGTAAATTGCTTTTTCCTATGTTTGCTTCTCTGTTGAATGTCTCTTGTTGGGTTGACAACTGCAATCCTTCTACGGAGTGACGGTCCTGATTTTTTTAAGGAACCACGAGGGGAAACTGCTGGTCTTAAACTCAGTGGACACACTTGCAGGTCATAGTGAAGTAAAGTGTCTTGTCGGCGATTTACAAGTTATGGGAGTAGATGCACGTCCGGAGATGAAGTTCCCATATTTTTGCTCAAATCTGTCCGTTTGGGCCACAAATTTGAAAACTAGGAGATAACGTCGACGATACGCTGAAGAGCTCGAAACCATTTTTCTTGATCGAGAAGGTTGTGCTATTAAACAAGAAAGCCCCGAACAAGAGCATCACATTGATCGGGACTCTCTCATCGCGATACGGAGATGATGCTTTGGTAAAGGCCCTTGTGATTGCGAAAATACATGCTGACCTGGCACCGTCGATGTCGGAGCTTGTAACACAGCTGCGATACCAGCAGCTTTATGTCTGGTTGAACAGCGAAAAACCGTCGATGATGTTTTCCAGCTGCTCAAGCTTCGTTAGGAGATAGATTGTAGTGGGCTGGGGGCATGTAGCCACTACTATCACGTGCGCTGTTGAGGGAGTCGTATTATGCTTGTGAGTAGACTAGGAAATTGAGCGCTGAACATTGATGTAGCGAGAAAATTACGATCTAGCTGCTAGTCTGAAGTAGTATATACGGATCTTGAGAAATAACATGAATCTTCGCCAAGGACGAGGGAGCTCAGAACAAGATCGTCGAGGATGAAGAGCCGTTGTCGTTGGATTTCTCTGTTTGGTGCTGGTTTCGAGGGTTCTATCCGTGACACTTTCTCCCTTGGGCGAGCTGCTGCTCGGGTTGAGGACAGTGTGTCAATATAGCGTCGGACAAGGCGAGAACCTGTGTCAGATTCGCGAGTGACTCCCAAGAAGATTGAAGAGAGGAGTCAAGCCACTTGGCTCGAAATTGCTGAACATCACGACAGCGTCGATGACCCAGAGTCTCAGCGACGAGATGTCCTTCAGATCCGTCGGCAATGAGAACTGATTGGACGCGGGTCACGTGGTGCGGGTCGACATCGCGAAGATATGACCGAAGCCACGACACATGGCATGAAGGGTGGAGACGAAGACCTGGAGGTAAGTCCAAATTGTACGTGTCCGGTCCAGCGACTTAAAGTTTTGATGGGTCAATCAATCGAGTGGCAAGTTTGCGTTTCCCATCCTTTCCCATGTGTGCAAAGTTAAGATTTCTGGTGTCGAGCAGGACATCATCGCCGACCTTGAACTCCGAATGTGCCCCATTGTGTCTTTATCTTCCTCCAGAATGGCTTGCTGGTGAGTCACAAAACTAGATGCGCGAGTAGGACGAGTCACACTAACCGAACAATCTGCCCCTGTGCGTGGTTGATACCCTAAGCCCGCCATGAACGGCTTCATATATGCCTTCGCGAGTTATACGCGAATTCCGCGAGCGGAAGTAACTTGCCCCAAATTTCGTGGTGTGATCCGACAAAGTGGCGGAGAAATTCACCAGCAAACTCGATTGTTGCTTCAGATTGCTCATCCGTAGAAGGTCTAAAAGCCGTACTCAAGTGTAATCAAGTATATTATAAAACTATTATCGAGCGCCACAGTGCTGCGGTGAGCTTGATGTCTCGGTCAGAGACGATCGAGAGAGGTAATCCATGAAGACGCTGGTAAAAATCACAGAACAACTGTACTGTAGTCGCCGCTGCTGTCGTTGAATGAGTTGGCAGGAAATGAGCCCGTTTCGTGAGACGGTCGACGATCACGAACACCGCGTCAAATCCCGATTGAGTAGTAGTTAGTGGAGAAAGGAATTCTAGGCTGCTGTGCTGCCATCTCTTGTCAGTGATCTCCAGCGGCTGCAAAAGTCCAGCCGCTTTGCCTCGTACGGCTTTGTTGCGTTGACATAACTCGCAAGAGGCTCTATAGCGCTCAACCGACCCAGGCATGCCCTTCCAGTAGGTTTCTCGAGCAGCAGCAGTAGCGTCTTCGCTTGACTAGGATGGCCTCAAGTGGGGACATCACAGGGGCATTTTTGCGTAGTCGGAAAAAGAGAAGCCCATCTTTAAATGTGAATCTACGAAAACGGCGAAATGGTAGAGGGGTATCAGTCGACAGCTCACGTAAAATAGGACCGAAGAAAACATCTGTCCTGTAGCCCCATGCGGCAAGTGTCTTTGATGTCCGTCGCTTCAGCTTGAATCTGCAAAAGTTGTTCAGTCGCATCTGAAGCGTCGGTGTTGGCTAACGCGTGAAGCAGCGATGACAAGCTAATATCCCGGTCCGTCCCGTCGTCCCAGTCGTGACGACTTGAGATTGCGTTCGCAATGATATTAGATTCACCAGGTACCCACTTAATTAAATGCTGGAAAAGTGCAAGTTCATTTAGCCATTTAGCGAGACGTTGGGAACACTTCTGTTGTTGCAAACTGCTTTCGAGCATGTGATGATCGGTGTTATAGTAATGAAGAAGGGTCGTTCGAGTAAGTATATCTTCCACGTTCGCATCGCATAAAGGGGGGGGCAAGTAGTTTCTCTTCGTATGCTCGGTACACCATCTCTAATTTCGAGTGTTTGCGACCGCCGCACGCGATTATTTTCCGGTCCCGTCATCATCAAGCTGAAAGAAATATCCACCGCTTGCGATGTCAGAAGTGTCCACATTCACATGAAACGACTTGAAAATTCTGGATGAGCGAGAACTGGCGGCGATGTCAGCTTCATTTTTAAAATGTTGAATGCGTCGAGCTGCTGCGTTGTCAGGGAAATGAGGTCACGTAACGTGTTCCTTTAATGATCTCTGTCAATAAGGTCACATACTTAAAAAAATCTGGGCAGAGTCGCATCACGTAGACGCAAGTACCAATGAAAGATTGCATGTCCCGCTTAGTCTTGGGTACTGGTCAGTCTCCAATGCTCGCACTCTTTGAAGGATCCATGCATACGCCTTCGCGACCGACAAACTCACCGAGACACGGTATCTCGGGCTGGCAAAACACGCATTTCTCAATTTTAATGAAAGTAATCTCGCTTGCATAGTGTTCCAGCACTTGTTCGAGACCCACCAAGTGATCCGGAATAGAATCGGTCTTCTTGAGCACAAAGATGTCGTCAAATTAAGTCGGGCAGAACGAGCTGTAGTCAGCAAATATGGAGCATACCAATCGGTTAAGTGACGATAGGCTGCTCGAGATTCCCATCGGTGTGACAAGATATTCGAACAGGTCATCTGGGGCTGCAGATTCTGTGTACGGGATCGACTTTTCTGCTAGCCGCACTTGATAAAAACCCCACCGTTAGTCCATAATGGATAGAAGCTTTCCTCTTGCCATAGTGCGCAGAATTTCGTCCTTGCGTGGGATCGGATTAGTCGGTACCGTAACCTTAACTTTAAGTCCTCAAAGATCATGTACAATTTTCCATTCACCGTTGCGTTTTCGAGCTTGAAATGTCGAAGTGCAATTCGGAGAAGATGATGGCTAAATCACATCTGCCTTGAGCATGTCCTAAACCAGACTTAAATGGCGGCCTTCTGCTCCGGTGATAAAGGAAATTGCTTGCGATGAACTGGAGTCGCATCGGCGACTGTAATTGTGGCATCTCTTGACGGGATGGTGGCACATCAGGGAGTTTGAAGCGGAAAACACGGTATCTGTAGCGGCGGATTAATGAATAAGCTGGTGTGCCTTCCAGAGATCGCCATGATGCTTTAGCATTCGTGTTCTCTGACGCTGGAGCCACATAGAAGCAGTAACCGCTGTCTTTTGCGCGAAGTAGTTTTTAATAGCTCGAGTATCTTTACAGCGAGTTATCCCTTGACCACCAAAATGCTCATGCTGCAAATAATACTGCAGGAGAGACTCTCTGTCGTCAGCGATCAGAGAAGCTCATATATTCTTCGGTATTCGACGATCGGCGACTCGTCGAGCCCTTTGCCTCGGTACACATGGTTTAAACTGTAATGGTCGTTATTGCTAGGGCAGCATTAGCTCCTCTCGCGGACTCAGCTCACGTTTCGGCCAATCAATCTGAGGATTGCCCCCCCTCTAACCATGACATTCTTAACATGATCTCTTGTGACTTGGGCACTTCAATGCCAAATACAGCTGAGTCCCAGATCCTAGCTTCCGCTTTAGGGGACCGTCATGCTTCTTGATCGTTATTTGAAGCCTGGCAGCTGGTGTTGGGGTCACCTTATTGAAATATGCTCCTATTCCAATAAAAGCGGAGACAGTGGCACTACACACGGTTGCCGATTGGAACAATCCATTTATGGCTACTTTGAGCCTCCAAGTAGCCATAAATAGATTTGTTTCTGAGTGCTCCGTACTGCATCACCCCCTTCATAGGCGAAGGAGGGCTGAGTCGCAGGGGCTGTCTGCATTACTGCCGTATGATCATCGGTAGTGCAGATTTTCTCGGCGGGCTGGCACCCCGCTGAGATTACTAGTTTTTTGTGCGCCGGTGCCCTTCATCGGACACTCCGGCGACTTGTGGCCCTTGACACCGCAGGTGAAGCACGTCGGCTCCTGCGTCGAGGTGGCTGGTCCCTAGCTCTGGGCGGTTGTAGTACGAGAATGCTGACCTGTGAGATGCCAGCCCCTGTGTGAAGAGGCTAGCACCAGCAGTACATACAAGTGGACTGTCAGTGCCTGGCATTGACACTGACAGCCGATCCTACATCCTATCCTACGCCTGTTGCTGCAGCCTGCGGCTGCGCACTTACCGACGTGCCACGTGCGGTTATACCAAGTTTACTATGATCGATGGACAAGAGCGGCCGTGCCGCCGTGCTGCTCACGACGACACTGACTTAGGTAAAGTATGGTTTATATTAGTTTATGTATGGAATAGAACTTGCGGAGAGGCGTACTGGCTTGCGTGATGCTTGCTCTCTCTCTCTCACAATTCAATTTGCGGTTCAGCGAACCTCAGAGAGAAGAGCAAGCCCACACCAGTACTGCAGCCCTGTCGTCCGGCACTCACTGTGTATACGTACCTCTTTTGATTGCTTTACTACTTAAGTGTAAGTCTATTCTAATGGCACCTACGCTTAGAAGTGACCTACGCTTAGAGAGCAGTCCAGTGACTCGCCCTGCGTCACCTCAGGTTATGAGCCCATATAGGGTCCATGGCTCGACAACGGACGCACCTGGTGTGGAAGATCAAAACGCTGGCGGAGTTTCGGCGAATGGGAGTCGAGGAGCGCGCCGATTGGCTGATAATGTGACTGATGTAGCTACTGGACGTGATGATGATGTTCTGTCACACGAAGAAGCCGAACACCTTATCCGGTCATTATCCGGAATTCAAGGTGGTCGATCATTGGTAGAAAATCTACTTGAAAGATTGCGAACTCGCAACTTTCCAGTTAGAAATCAGCCACCACCGCCACAAAGCAATCCAAGTGACGGTAGTGACCCCAGCACAGGGCACAGCGAAGCCCAGAGCAGTCTACCAAGCATGCTGGACAACCAGAACCCCGGCGGGCGCTACGACGACGCAGAGCTCGCAGAGCACACAAGGTCGCTGCGCAACACGGCCGACATTCGGCTACCCCCGTTATCAAAGAAGGACGAATACACGGCGTGGGTTAGTGAGGTGCCGTTGCATTTTGAGAGCCGCCTGCTGGGCGAGATTACCTATGGTGCCGAGAGATTTGACTCCGTGGAGGGCTACAAGAGGCCTAAGTATGCTGAGTGGTACAAGGCAAGGAAGGTGAAGGCTTTCTCAGCCCTAGCATTGTCACTCTCGGTGGATCTACGAACAACATTCAAGATCAACTCCATCCGTGATCAAATGGATGCCCCGTCACTACTTTGGCAACGAATTACTGAGCATTTTGAGGCGGGTGACGGCGTTAACCCTGACTACCTACGACGCGAACTGATGAATCGTCAGCTGCAGCCCAAGGAAGCTGTGACTAAGTATGTGCAAGACATTGATGCTATGATGCGCCGACTGCGACTAGCGAAGGGCGAGTTTGAAGAGTGGGAACATGCAAGTCTACTTATCTCGAACACGCTGTTGATGTTTCCTGAGCTGGCACGAGAGCACTCACTCTGGATGAGCAAGCACGATCGTCGGACCATGACACTTGCTGAAGCGCTACAGCGCCTGCGCACCTCGGAACACTCAAGCAACCAGTTGTAACAGCAGATGTCACTAGCGGCGCTAAGAACAACGCAGTCAAACACGAACCAAGTGAATAATGTGAGCCAACATGCAAGACAAGGACATGCAGGCAAGCGTCAGAGGCAACGCAAGGGCAAGAATGCTGAAAAGAAACAGCGCTATACCTGTGCTAACTGTGACCAGCATGGTCATTGGTACGCAGAATGTACTGCAAACACTGGCATGAAACTGAAGCCTGAGTTGGTACAACGACTGAAGAAGAAGAAGGCCAAGAAGCAGGCAGTCTCACTGATTAACTCTGTGCGCCGCGTGCATACGATGCCAACGACTAGTGACCGCGTCGTCTGTTTGAGAACCTGGCGCTGAGATCACCGCACCCAAGTGAAGGTGCGACTGGTGCAAGCCGTGAGAAACGCTCGGTATCACCCATCTACTCTCCGCCATCATGTGCAAGCGATGACGATGAGACGGAGGAGCGCAAAGTCGAACCGGTGGATGATGTAAGTGTACCAATGACGCCGCAGCAATTGCAACTTCAACCCAGTCAAAGCACGCAACTTACCCAAGTTGAGCAACCTTCTCAGGCTGTGCAAGGTGTTCGACCCAGTCAAAGCATGCAACTTACTCAAGTTGAGCAAACTACTCAAGCTGTGCAAGGCAACCAACCCATTCAAAGTACCCAACCTAGCCTGAGTATGCAACCTGTTCAAACAATGCAAGCCATGCAGCCGATGCAACTACTGCAACCTATGGCGAGTACTCAGCATGAGGTCGGAACATCGTATGGATGGCAGATACCGACAATCAGAGCTGCGCAGCACCAGTGGGGGGGGGGACATTTTCTAAGACCACTTCCGACGTGGGATGCACTGTTCTACTCCTTAGGCCAGGGTTTTTCGAGTGGATTGCAGAGACCTACGTTTGAGCCAGGCCATAGAGGTGGACCACAAGTGGGTTCATCTGTGCCAGGGGATAACTACCAAGGTCGTTATGCTGAGCCACAAGGATATCAAGGTCTTGAAGGACGACGGTACGATGGAGGATCGTATGGTGGACAGAGAGGATCGTATGGACCATCTTATGGAGGACTGTTTGAAGGTGAGTGGCCTGGACTAAGAGAAGCACGTACCAATCAACCCGTTGACTATGGGCGAGGCTACACATCATCTTTTGGAGGAGGAGACTGGCGACTACCGCCTCGGGAGAATGTTGGACCCCCAAGATCGTCGCTACCGCGCTACTCACCGATGAGAGGTCCACCTGGGCCGCGCTACCAAGGACGTTCGCCAGGTCGTGGAGGCTCACCAGATCGTGGACGCTCACCCGATCGCAGATACTCGCCAATTCGTGGACGCTCGCCACCTCGCGGAAACGTTAGGCCGTCATGGTCACCACCTCGCTGGCGCTCGCCACCGCGAAGACGTGCAGGACAGCGTCACTCGCTGACAAGAGGACGATCACCATTGCGTGGCCCCCAGAGTCGAGGCATGTGGGCAACCAAGACGCGATGGACCAGTGCAACGCAGACGTGGAGGACGCAGTCGGTCGCCACGACGGAATCAGATGAGTCACTATGGACCTCAATCTGAAGAGGGACGCCAAGGAAGTAACCGTACCCAAGGCAATGAGACAGGTCCCAGAGGTGGACCAACCCAGGGTACTTAGACCAGCCAAGGACAAGGCACTGCGAGCCAAGGTCAGACGTTTTAGTGAATGCAGTTGGACGAAATGAGAACATGCAATCTGTTGAGAGAAACTTTACGGAGTGGATCCTCGACTCGGGATCACAGGCCAACATTTGTGGTGATCTATCTCTGTTCACGACACTGCGAGAAGACAAGACGAGCCGACTCGACTTTGCAAATGGCACTACGGAGCACACGACGGTTAGTGGCTCTGTCCTACTGCGAGTGATCAACCAAGCAACTGGTGAACTTGAGGATCGTCTGCTGGACGATGTAGTCTACACACCAAACGCCAAGGTCAACCTGATCAGTATGGGATATCTTCAGACTACAGGAAACTACAAGCTGATGTGCTTAATGGACCAGAAGATGGCGTGGATGTCGAAACCGGGCACTATCCTAAAGTTTGAGATGCGGGACAATCTCTACCGGCTGCGGAGTGAAAAGGCAACCGGGTGATGGTCATGGCCATGGCTAAGCAAGATGTAGAGGACAAGAAGACGATGGAGCTCCTGCATCAGCGCTTTGGCCATCTACACATGGCTTTGCTTCAGGTGATGGCTGATAAGATGGACTTGGGGGTAAAACTCAACACGAAAGATCTGAACACCTACGAATGCATTGCCTGTGTTGTGAGCAAGACAAAATCCATGAGTCACAAACGACTTCCAGTTCGCTCGACTAAACCACTTGAAACTCTGGCTATGGACATATGCACGATGAATGTGGAGACAGCAAGTAAAGCTACTATGTTCATGTTCATTGTGGATGTTGCTACGAGATACAAGTGGGCCTATCTATTTAAGAAGCGTCAAGCTACCTGGTTCATTTTGAAGCTGCTAAAGGAGTTGCGGACGCATCACAAAGATCACAGAGTGTTGCATCTTCGGTCGGACCAAGGTGGCGAATTCGCTGGAGCGGAACTGCATGAGTACTGCGTTGAACACGGTATCGTGCAGCAGTTCACGAACGCGTACTCTCCCCAAGAGAACGGGATCGCAGAAAGGGCGAACGGCATTGTACTGCCTCGTGTGCGAGCGCTGCTGACAGCAACACATTTACCGAACATGTTGTGGGGGGAAGCTTTGCTGCACATGGTAACAACACTAAACATGCTACCCACCAAGATGTTGGGAATGATTTCGTCGCACGAGAAGCTGTACGGACGGAAGCCGCCCTTGAGTATGTTGCGAGCCTGGGGCTGTATTGCACATGTACGAGTACCACCTGAGTCAAGACAAAGAAAGGAGAAGCTTGAACCACGGGCACAAATGTGTCTATTGCTCGGTTACAGCGACTCTACGAAGGGCTACAAGTTTCTAGACCTATTGACCTGTCAGGTGAAGACTGCGCAGAGCGAGAATTGCCGCTTTCAGGAGGAGTTCACAGTGGATGGAACCTACGTGAAGCAACTACTGGAGAATGCGTACCTGGACACACTGCACGTGTTGCCGGAGAAGCCACCAGTAGTGAGAACTAAGACGAGTATCGAGACCTACACTACAGAGAATAGTGAGACTGTGCCGATGAGCAAGGCAGGTGAACTCCTAGAAGTTGAATGGGCTGTGGACGGAGAACAAACGTCCAGTGGGAGTGCAGAGCATGATGACTCGTCGAGCATCGAACAGCAAGAAGTGGAGAAATCTGCTGATTCTCAGGTTGCACCTGAGAAGGGACCTGAACCAGTGAAGGTCACCAAGAGACGCAAGCGCAAGACGCGAAAGAAACCCGTGAAGGAAGATACTGGATTTGCAATCCAGGATCCACCAGTCGAGCCATATTTGAAGCGACCGAGAAGGACTCAGAAGGCAAACGTACGATTGAGCGACTACGTGGTAGGCCAAGTGATAGCGCATGGCATGGACGTGGACATTCCTACAACCTACAAGCAGGCACGGAAGAGGAAGTTCTGGACCTAGTGGCGGGCCGCGATGCTGGCAGAACTGGCATCGCTGAAGAAGCACAAGACCTGGCGACTTGTACCGCGGAGAAAGGCGAAAGGTGTCAAGGTGATTACATGCCGATGGGTCTTTGCGGTGAAACGAGATGAGCGTGGACGTGTCAAGCGGTTCAAAGCTCGTCTTGTAATCCACGGATTCAAGCAACAGTTTGGCATCAACTACAGTGAAACATATGCACCGGTGATTCGCTTTGAAACTATTCGTGCGGCCATCTACTTCGCTGTGCAGCGAGGATGGGAGATACTCCAGTACGACGTAAAGACAGCGTTCCTGTACGGAGATCTCGACGAGATGATATACATGGAGCAGCCGCCTGGATTTCAAATTGATGGACCAAGCGCTGTATGCGAACTATTGAAGAGCCTCTATGGATTGACACAGGCACCTAATGTTTGGAACCGGACTCTACATGCAAAGTTGGTGATATTGGGCTTTGAGCGCACAGACTCAGACTATGGCTTGTATGCGCTAAAGGAAGAGGGTGAAGCTAAGCTGCTATTGACTGTCTACGTGGATGACCTACTACTAATGGGACCCCGAGACCTGTGCGTCAAGATTGCAGCTTCACTGCAAGAAACCTTTGAGCTGACTACGATGGGGACTGTCAAGTACCTACTTGGTGTCGAGATACTGCTTGACAGACCAAGCAGACAGATTGTGTACTGTCAGAAACAATATGTGCTGGAAGTACTTAAGCGGTTCCACATGTCGGATTGCAACGGATGTACTACTCCTGAGGCTACTACACTGTCTAAGGCAACTGTACCTGCAACAACGGACTATCTACCGTACCGTGAGCTAGTGGGAGCACTTCAGTACCTAGTGAATGCGTCAAGGCCTGACATTGCACATGCAACGAGACATCTTGGCAAGTTCCTGGCGTCCTACGATCATACACACTACGCGCAAGCTAAGAGGGTACTTAAGTATCTAAAAGCTACGTGTGATTACGGGTTGGTGATGGACGTACCTGAGGGAGCTACTGCAAATGTACGCTGCTACTCAGATGCCGACTATGCAAATGATCCTGTGGACAGAAGAAGCATCAGTGGCTATGTAAACACACTTGACGGCAACGTGATATCGTATGCATCGAGAAAACAGGAGATTAACTCCCTGAGTACGTACGAAGCGGAATATGTGGCGATGGCTGAAGCCACCAAAGACGTGCTGTGGCTTGCGGGCCTGTGTGACGAACTGGCCTGGACACATCCAGTACCATTACTGTTGGGTGATAACGAGGGAGCAATCTCGTTGACCACCAAACCTGGGAAGCACTCCAAGTCTAAACACATAGACAACAAGTATCATATGCTGAGACGAAACGTGGAGCTGAAATTGCTTACCACGCAGCACATTGGGACCGAGCAGATGATCGCGGACATCATGACCAAGCCACTTGCGGTGGTGAAGTTCAGTCGCTTTCGTCAAGCAATGAAGGTGTTACCAGTGGTTTCCTCGGATGATACTACTACCTCTACGGAGCCTGCGGCTTCTACCACGGCTGCTATTGCTGCGGCTACTGCGGAGACTGCGTCTCCTGCTCCGACTGCTATTGCTGCAATTCGAAAGGAATAGGACAAGCGCGAGAAGCGCGAGCGATTGCGTTGGATGAGCGTGATAACTACAGTGTGGTTTGAGTGCGATGGTGTGCTGGGAAAGCCAAGCAGGTTGCACCTGTCTTGCGTAGTTCTACTACGATACTACACGTGCTACCCCTGTGTTGACAACGGACGCTATGACTACGAATGAAAAGACTACTGCTGTGGATGAGGATGGTGTTGACTGTGGCATGCTGTTTACTGTACGAACTACTGTGCTGCTGGTCTACAACTTTGATCTATGGGGCAGCAACTTCAACCTGTGAAGTCTTGTGTATGATCGCGTCAATCAAGGCGCTGTATTGCCGAGATCAAGTGGGAGTGTGAGATGCCAGCCCCTGTGTGAAGAGGCTAGCACCAGCAGTACATACAAGTGGACGATCAGTGCCTGGCATTGACACTGACAGCCGATCCTACATTTTATCCTACGCCTGTTGCTGCAGCCTGCGGCTGCGCACTTACCGACGTGCCACGTGCGGTTATACCAAGTTTACTATGATCGATGGACAAGAGCGACCGTGCCGCCGTGCTGCTCACGACGACACTGACTTAGGTAAAGTATGGTTTATATTAGTTTATGTATGGAATAGAACTTGCGGAGAGGCGTACTGGCTTGCGTGAGGCTTGCTCTCTCTCTCTCACAATTCAATTTGCGGTTCAGCGAACCTCAGAGAGAAGAGCAAGCCCACACCAGTACTGCAGCCCTGTCGTCCGGCACTCACTGTGTATACGTACCTCTTTTGATTGCTTTACTACTTAAGTGTAAGTCTATTCTAATGGCACCTACGCTTAGAAGTGACCTACGCTTAGAGAGCAGTCCAGTGACTCGCCCTGCGTCACCTCATGACCATCACGCGCACCTCGCCCACGTCCTTGTTGTTAGCGTCCCTCGGGACGTTCTTGAGTGGTCGAGGTTATTTGACCATTTTACGGGCGTAGTTCACTCGGCTTGCGTGCATCTTCGAGCCACTGCGCGTGCTCGATTGTGTCTTGCAAACTCGGCGGAATATTTTGGCATATATATATATATATATATACGAGCTGGTGTCGGCGGGAAGTTCTGTAGGTAGAACCAACGTTTGGCTATTTTGGCATTTCCACCGTTGTCTGCGAAAGCAAGAGTATGAGCCTGGACGTAGATTTTGCTGTGTTTCCGCTGCTTGCAGCTTTATACTCGAAATCTTGAGCGAATATACTTCTTAAACAATGACCACACCCGGGGTGTATCGTTGACAGAAGCCTTAAATTATTGGTACTACGACATCACCTCGGGACCAAGAAAAGGTACCATGATATGAAGCGACCTACCTGCCATTTAAGAAACGCGGAACACATGATTTTATAGGTAAAAAGATGTCTACGGAGTGCACTACAAGCCAGCTAGATATGACTCGCCACTTTATTTGCTCTTGTATTCTATCCAAGCAAATCGGAGTTGCTAAAAACTAATACCAAGGACGAGTTGACCATCCCTTAAGTACACACTGCTTAATTGAGAAGAGGGCAAACTGGCAGGCTTGGTTGCAGATCCATCTTGTTAATGTTGTTTTCCGTCGGGTTGATTCGTTCGCGGTCAAAGGAAGCAGAATGCCCCGTTTGGATGGGCTTTTCTCAAACAAGACATAAATACAGGCAATAGAACCGGTCATTCTGTTTCCTTCGGCAAGATCGTGTTCCTGATTTTGTAAATGCAGACTTCATCACGTGTGTTGCTGTCGCGAAAAGGAATTAACGCTGAAATTAGGCCAAGTCAAACGAATTAACAGTGCCTTTGTACACTTCCAAACACTCATACAAGTTGACGGCTGAAGATCAACCAACATAGTGAGCACGGTCAGCTACCAAAGCTCATATCAGTGGCTACGCATGCGTACAGTATTTTCGGACTCTCAGGACAAGACGCTCGTCCAGCTAGCGTCCGTTTATGAGCGACGTGGGGTACGTATTACCTGGCAGGATGTCCACACCAGGATGAGGCGCTCTCGTCACTCACTGACTGATTTCCGTGAGCGACTACATTCTCTGAAGCAAACCCATCGGCCCAAACTCTCCAAATTTTCATAAAGGTTTTTTCTCCTCGACCCGCCGCGCATCCTTGCCCTCAATATCCGTCCCTCAAGACCCTCCGGGGTCTACTGAACCTACACACGACCCCCCTCCGTTGCTACAGCCTGAACAAATGCCCACATGAATCGGACGCACATCTACAACGACAAATACACTTGGGCTAGCGTCTTCAGCAGGTGGCCCGGTGGCTTCACCCATACCGCAAGCTGCAAAAGACGTCTCAGAAGTGGAAACGCTGCTAGGTGATCTAGAGTCATTTGGTGGTGATGAAAAATCTTCACAGCAATCTACACCGATATTCTCGACGCAGGGGCTACAAGTCGCCGATAGTAGCGAAAGGCTTCCAAAAGTGCTGGTATCGTGTGACGACGTACCACTGGGCGCTGACATGGTGATGCAATCGGTGGAAGATCTGTTCGCGAGCGTGGGAAAACAAGATGTCCGTCAGAAACCAGGCAAGCGGTATTTAAACGCCGGCGAGCTACTTCCCGCTGGTGTGGATAAACGCGTCAAGACCTTGGGAGACGTCAAGACCGCTGATCGCTTCTTGGACATTGGCTGTGGTCTAGGCAATGCGACAGTGCAGCTCGCGCTATAGACGCCTGCGGGAGGCCGCCTTGGAATTGAGATCAGACCGGATATTTTTCGTTGTGGATGGCGCTTGACACAAAAGAGTGTGAAACATCGGAGGCATCTTAAAAAGGTAACTCTCATATGTGGAGATGCAAGCAACCTTTGTTTGGCTTCGGAGCAACCGTTCAGTACAGCAACCATAGTGCTGGTCATTCACCGCTTGTTCGAATATGCCGCAAAGCTGACGATAGAGGAGCAGTTGGGGATTCATTGCCCCGCGCGAATCGTCATTTTTGGGGGAAATGTGTGCCCTAGACATCAACCTTCATGTAGCCGTTTGAAAGGTGATTCGCGTCCTGGTCGTTGGACGTCGAGTGCTGAGCTTTGGATTTAGAAATGACAGGTTAAATGTGGGTATTTGACTTAAAAAAAGAACGCCATTTGCGAAACGTCGAAGAGGTTGTACCTGAACTTTTAGATTCTGCCTTTGCCCACAGGGCAGACTCAGTTCCTCACACCGTCTTCCATTCAAGAATCGAAATTGCGTATTCTTCGTTATCTTCTTTCACGTCGACTGCGTTGTCAATATTTGAGCTATGAAGTGAGAGAAACATTCATTGTGTAGCTACCATACTGGTCTATAAAACTACGATCCATTTTACCCCGTTTACAATGTTTAGGTAAAAAAAAAACAATTTTACCAAAACGCTTGTTAAATGTACATTATACTACGACCTCGCCGTATTTATCGGCTAGAATAACGAGATAATTAGTCCACCTGTCGACAATGTCATATCGATTCATCTTCATGGTGCTACTGTATCATCTGCTTCAGCTGTGTGACGGGGTCACACAGCACTTTGCACAGAGGAAGTGCTTAAGGGTATTAACTACCCGAGTGAACGTAAGTCCACGTGTTCCCGGCCTCAGTAGATAACAGTCTCAAAAAGTGTGTCTTAGCGTATGGTGCTTAATTTCGCATAAAATCTAATTTTATGCGAATTCCATGCCTTATTCCGGAAAACATGATTCTTGGAAAAGCACATACTTTTTTTTCGCATGTACCCTGCTGTTTTTTATATTTTTGCATCTCATGGCTCAGGCCGTTACTTCTGGGATAAGTACGATCCTATGAAAAACAGTTGGCTACATTTGTGGCCCAAAAATTTAATTATGGAGGCTTCTACCCAAGAGTCGGTCTATTTCAACGACACCTGGGTTCTGCCTATACACTATCAGGTACTCTACAAGTGCGAATAAAGCAGCTAGACACTTCATCTTCCTCACTTTCCAACTTGCCATCAATCGGCCAAGGGGGTGACGGGCCGAAGTACTGTGAACGTCACACGCATACCCCTGTAGTGCATTGTGGAGTTTAAGACGGCGCGTGGTGTGGTATTAGTGGGCAACTGGCATTAAGCGACTTCCGTGGTTTTTACCGCTTTGAAGCTGCTGCCTAATCCTTTCTAGCTGCACGGAGCCTGATTACATCCAGTTTGACGACAAGTTGGAAAGTCAAACGTAGAGGTATAGCAAACAATAATCTATTTAATGTCTTTAGTCTTAGGAAGCTAGGAGCAAGCAGAATAAGACCGGGAAAAGGTGCCTTACAAAGCATGATTTAGGGAGTCGTCCGATTCGTATTGGGTCTCGCGCTGAGATGTGGATAGGCGAGAGCGAGCGCTATATGGTCCAGGGCGCGAGCGCTGCTGTTGCCGAGCCCGATATAGACGCTGGGCTCTAGCACGCTGGGTGCGAACACGCTCGCCCATTGACTGATACTTGGACAACACCATATCGTAGTGCTCGCTGTCGTGAGCTCGTAGAGGCATCAAACCTACATGGAAGTTGGTCAACGCCACACATAGCCGAGCAACACCATCAAAACGGTTCTCGTTCCACTTAAAGGTCGCATAGGTAGCTTTCCACAGCATACACATCCGGCCAAAATAATTCTCAACCAGGACGCGATCTGAAGAAATTGCACGGTTGCGGGAAATATCGTCGCGGTCAAGAGTGCCTCCACGCGGTTGTTTCTTTGGCTGGATCGTTCGAAGCACCCGCCCTGCACCCTGGTAACCCTTGTCTACTAGCACGGCCCACATATGTGGAAACTGCGTTGGGTCAGCTCCCATTTCAGCAGTTGTCCCGTCCTCCTTGCGCAGCATCTGACGATGAATCGTGAGCCTGTCGAGCATCATCGTCAGATCCGACGTTGATCCAGGAGAATGATCTGAAACATCAACAGCGACACCTGGTGGTGTCACAGAGCACTCAATCTTGAACCCATAGAGCTTGTGCTTACCGGAGAAGTAAACCTTCTGTTCTGCAAAGCGACCGCTAGGCCGATATGCTGGCTGGAACTTGACGTCAGTAGCGTAGAGAGCATGTGGATAGTTTGTAAAGGTGTTTCCAGCTTCCATCTGCTCGGACATCCTTACGCGCTTGACCATCTGGGAGTACAGCACGGGCTCAATTGTCTGAATGACACGGTGAACCATTTTCTCCAGCGTAGAAATCCCGATGTTGAAATCGATCGCGTGCTTCTGCCATGTGTCAAAATGCTTCAACACGGTCAGGGTAATGAACATTGCGTCTTTCCCCGACACAGACGGTTTACGCCCACGACCTTGCGTCCATGTAATCGTCACCGCAGATTCCACAAGAGCCCAAAGCGCATCCAGCTCGGGCGCAGAGAAGTTGGTCATGCCCTTTAGCGCACTATCACCACCTGCCGCAATATACTCAGACAGAATAGGTGAGCCAGAATCGGAGGCTTCTTCCTCTATATGGCGAGCGACATCGCCATAGTTCTCGTGGCTAACAACGAGGTTGGAGGTCTCGTCCTCCCACTGTCGGTTGAGGCGGTCGAACACTTGGCTGGCTGTACTGGGCATCTTGGTAATTGACAAGTGAATCTGAACTTCCTCTCTGTGCTTTGATTTTTTTCCAAATTAAATGGCCAGGATTTCGCGAAAACCAGATATATTATAGATAATACGATGTCGCACTAGCTTCAGATACATATTTTTGAAAATGATACCACGCTGTTATGTATACTTGAATATTACAGCTGCAGCCTAGTTATATTAAAAGTGATAGAGCTATATGCGAAAATATCGCAGCTTAGAATTATTATGGCGTTTTAAATTTGAAACTGTATTGTTTGCGCCAGATAGCGTTGTATCGTGAACAAATACTGCTATATAAGGTACATGCACATAACTGACGAAAAATTCACTTTTTAGCCTGTGGCCTAGTGGGAACGATTTGCTACTTAGAGGAGTAGATTTAAGACTGATGTATTTATAAGTAAGATAAGCTTGGGTCTCATACAAACTAGAGGTTACCTATAGTAGAGCTAAGTACTCATGCACTGACTGGTTCCGAGAGCACCTGGTACCGTGTACCAGGTGTCCACAAGAGTGACGGGTCACTCTTTATGTAACATGGGGCACACTGGATTGTACCCCGTTACATCCTCCCGCACTTAACTGAGAATCACCTGATTCTCCAATCACAACTGATTCTCCAATCAGAAGTGAGAGAATTAAAACACCAAAAGGTGAATTCTCACACTGAGCAGCCACGAGACTGGCTCTCAGTCACACCCACAGTGACTTGTGCTGCCAAAGCTCACTGGGATTTGCATCCCTATGTTCACAACTGTGTTGGGCGCAAAGCCTACACTCAGAGCTGCCTTAGCTCCTGCGCTTGCGCGCGTACAGTGCTTAGGCACAGGGTGCAATAGCATCCGAACGTGTGGCATTCGCCCACAGTTCGCACCAGAGGACACGACAGTCCTCGTGAACGCGTCCGGAGCATGGTGTCTCCCGCGAGGGACGACACCGAGAAGGGCAACACCTTCCCCAGCACTAGAGGGAGCTCTCAGCTCACCTCGGGCCATGCCTTTGGCTCCAGCAAGGATCCATCCTTGCGGGCGGAGCTTCTGCCACGCCCTCTTCGCGTCTTGGTCAACATACCAACGGCGCGTAGGTGTCCTTCATCGACACCGTGTACCATGACGGTACACAACCGTGGTGTAGGTGTCTCCCATCGACACCATGTACCGTACGGTACTAACCTTTGGTGCGGTACGCCCACCACAAGGTTGCCATGTTTGGCGGCAGCAGCTTCTGCTGTGCTGTCGCCTGAACGGATTCATGGCCGGTGCTCACATCACGCACGACGCATGTGCAAGCACAGTGTACAGGTCCATGGGACCGTACACGAGGTACGCTGTGTACGATACGTACCACAGCTACCATAAGTGCTCCGTGCACTTCATGTGTGTCATGCACGACGAGTTCATTACGTGGAACTCGTGGCAGGTTGCTCGAAAGCAGCCAGTGCCGATCCACGGTACGTGCGTTGACTCACAGCGTCCAGAGCGCATCGGGTCGTGGTATGGTGCATATCCTTTGCACCTATACCAGTGTCTGTCACAGACACCATGTACCTTGATGGTACTCGACCGTGGTGGGGCATATCTCACCACCATGCCACTGCGGCGTTGGTGTCTGGCATTGACACCGAGTACTCACGGGTACCAACCCATGGTGAGGCAAGCTGCCATCACCACGGTGTCATGCTCGGCGCGGCACCAGTTACGACTGCGTGCCTTGCCTCGACCACCACCTGGTCAGTTGTGTGTGCACTCGTGCACCACACTTGAGCTATGGCTCTACGGCCCATTATACCCGGCGCGTTGCGTACATCACGTACCGCAACCGCTTTGTCGGCGGGTGAGACGTTCCGTTCACCCTACTCGACAGGTCGTTCATGACCAAGGGACCAGTGCGTTGGTTGCACTAGGCCCGCGCTTCGCCTCGTGTGTGATTCCTTGCAACCCCAACACTGCTGATTCGCTCAGCGATTCCGAGGCACCTTGCGCCCGTGGCTTTCTTCGCCACTATGTCTTGTTCGGCTAAGCTACCGCAGCTCTAGCCCGGCTGCTCGCCTCCAGCTTGCAGTCGATGTACATCGACGCCTGGTTCCGTAAGGAACTTGGTCTTACCTCAAGACCAGGGAGGAAAGGTATTTCCGAGCCTCTCCCCCACTTACACTCGAGACTATTGAGTCTCTCGTGGCTTGTGATAGCCACTGGCAGCACGACGGCCACCTGCCTCTTGGAAAGTCAGGGAGGAAAGATATTTCCGAGCCTCTCCCCCACTTAACCTCGAGACTACTGAGTCTCTCGTGGCTTCTAATAGCCACTGGCAGGCGCAACGGCTCTCCGCCATGTGCACGGCGTCGGTATGGTCGACCGCGTCGGCCGTGTCGACCGAAGGTATTCAGCCTTCGCATCAGCAGTTTGAGTCTGCGCGACTTGACGTCGAGCAAGTTGCTCACGTCTGGCGAGGCCAAGACAACCTCGCGCCTCAAGCCAATGGCTCTGTGTGCGGCGCTATGGTACTCGCCTTGGGTGTGGAACTCTGTTACCCACTTTGGTTGTGTGGAACTCTGTTACCCACACCGGAAGCGCATACAGCGACTTCCTTATCAGTTATGGTCTGAGTGACCTTGCGTGGAGCTTTGTTACCCACGCTCGGAGCACCGAATGTCGGTCTCCTTAAGCAGCTTCGCTGCTTGCGGAACTTGTTACCCGCAGTGTGGACCTATGATACCCACCTGGTGAATGCCCTTCGGCACCACCACTGTCGAAGCGCATACGGCGCGACGACCTTCGGTGTTGGGATCGGCTGGTGTGGCAGACCCGCCCACACACCGGACAGAGTTGGTGTCCACCGACCGAGTCAGAGGAGTCCGGGCCCTGGACTCTGAGTCGCTTGAAGCGACGTCGGCCTGAACAAGGTTCAGACCCGACTTGCGGCGGCTGACGTGACGTGGTACTTCGTTACCCACGTCGTGATGTCTCGTTGACGACATCAGAGGCACTCGAGACCTCGTCTGGCACTGTGTTACCCACACAGGAAGCATGGACAATGCCTTCCTCTTCAGTTATAGTCTGGGCGACTGCGTGTGGTACTGTGTTACCCACACAGGAAGCGCATTCAGCGCCTTCCTCTTCAGTTAAGGTCTGGGCGACCGTGTGTGGTACTGTGTTATCCACACAGGAAGCGCATTCAGCGCCTTCCTCTTCAGTTAGGGTCTGGGCGACCGTGTGGTCCTAAGTTACCCACCTGGTTAGCGCTTAAAGGCATAACCACTGTCGAAGCCCGTACGGCGCGACGACCTTCGGCGTTGGACGCTGCTGGTGTAGCAGGTCCACACGCCGGGCAAAGACCCACGCCCGTGGTATTGCCGCAGCGGAGCATGGCCTTGCTGTACGCAGAGCTGTCAGCGCGTTGACAGCTCCGTGACGCTTCCGCGTCCTGGCGGTCTGTATCAGACGCCCCAGTCATGACGGAGGTGGGAACGTGACTCACCAATGCTCCGTCATAGACCTGCACTGGTAGGCCCTTCTCAGCCTTGCCACATTAAAGTCCGGGCTGTGCCTTATGTTCGGCACAGCCATGTTGTTCATGGCGAGAGCTGCGAGCGACACCGCGGTGCGCGAGTTCATCGAGCCGAAACGTTCAGGTCCGTTGAGGACCATTGGTACTTCCTTCACCGTACCAAAGGCTAGTCCATCAAGGACCAGCCCATGACCGCCACTCTGACGTAGAGTGTAGTCGAATGTCGTTATGCCAAGCGACGTTCCGGCGGCGTATCAACGCCCCAGAACTAATCAAACGTTCAAGGGGTACCGTACCCCCGTACACCGAGTGAGCTACCAGCAGCCCACCACTGCCCTTCACCGGTTTGAGAGAACCACGTCTCTCTGGGCTAAGTCCCGTGGTGCGCACAACCTGCACACCCATCACGAAGACTTAGCGCTCTTCAGTAGGGCATACCGCCTCTACTGGTGGCCGGGGAGTCTTCGTCCACCGGGCCGTGGCCTGCGCCACTGGACTTGGGGCCCACGGGCCGTCTTCTTCCCGAGGACTAGCGAGGGACACACACACTGGTAGTGTCCATGTCCCGCCGCATCCATAGCAGCGGACCAAGCTCTCGGCTGAGCCAAAGTCCATGGGCTCGGGCTCGCAGTACGCACCGGTATCAACGGGCTGCGTGACAGCAGGAGCAACAGCGTCATTGCTGCGATGCTCCGCCTCCCGAGGAACGCCATTCTCATCGTGGCGATGTTCCTCTTCCCGAAGGGTACCAGCCTGCTTGTGGCTGTACTCTTCTTGGAGGGCGATTCGAATCGCCTCCTCCATAGTTGTCGCTTGCACCCGGAATAGCTGGGCGCGAGCAGGACCGACCTTCAGGCCGTCCATGAAGACTGTTGTCTTAATGTCTTCAGGCAGAGGATTCCCTGTCAGAGATGTCACTAACGTGCGCATCTCTTGCGCGTACTCCTGCAGCTCACGTTTACCTTGCTTACACGCGAGAAAGCGTGAGCGCTGGCGGAACTCGTTGTTCGCCGGTAGGAACGCGGCTCGTAGCTGTTCACACAGCTGAGCCCAGGATGCAAAGCATCCAGGAGATGTCGTCTCCCTGGTGTATGCCCAGTGCTTGGCACGTCCACCAAGGTTAAACAGGGCAAACGCCACCCGAACTGGCTCGTCCGAGATGAGACTCGCCTTCATGGCGATCTCCACCTCACGGACCCAGAAGTGAAGGTTCTCTCCTTCCTTCCCCGTTAAACGCGGGGACCTTCATCCACACCGGCTTAGGCCTGGTTGCCTGGGGAGCGGCCATCGTGGCCTCCAAGCTCCCGCGGACGTGAGCGATGAGACCACGCTCGTAGGTCTCAAACGCGGTCACGCGTTCTTGTTGCTCGGCAGGCGTCGCCGCTGCCAAGCTGCGAAGGACATCTTGTTCAAAGATGCCTCCCATCTTCCGAACAGACTCGTACTGTGAGTCGTTCAAGCGAGGAAACTCGCTTCGGTCCATCTTGGCTCAAACGTTAAGCGCACAGAGGTTTCAGGTAGTTCAATCTACCCGCGATGGTGCTGGATTGCCTACGAGTGCTACCAAGTGTGACGGGGGCACACAGCACCTTGCACAGAGGAAGTGCTTAAGGGTATTAACTACCCGAGTGAACGTAAGTCCACGTGTTCCCGGCCTCAGTGGGAACGGTTTGCTACTTAGAGGAGTAGATTTAAGACTGATGTATTTATAAGTAAGATAAGCTTGGGTCTCATACAAACTAGAGGTTACCTATAGTAGAGCTAAGTAGTCATGCACTGACTGGTTCCGAGAGCACCTGGTACCGTGTACCAGGTGTCCACAAGAGTGACGGATCACTCTTTATGTAACATGGGGCACACTGGATTGTACCCTGTTACAAGCTGAGCCGACGCGGCGGCCGACGAGAAAGATGCTGCGAACGCAGCATAATTGATAGAGATGGAGGTGCGTTGGAGCGGAACGTTAAGGCGCAATGAAGAGCGGGACTGGACCGTGCTGGCTTAGTAACGTTGAGTGCTGAGATTTAACTTTGTAAGAAGAGTCGATGTGGGTATTATACTTGGATAAAGTAAACTATTTGGAAAAAAATCGGCCACATACTGTATCCTACGTATAGTTTGCATCAGAATCGACTACAGTCGTGCACCTCCAATTCGGCACCGGTATCAGTCGATACCCTGCCAGATTTTATGATTACGCGAATCGGATGCGCAATTACCTTTGCCCATCACCACCCTAGCAATTAACCTCAACGGTTTCCCCTCCTCGCCGAGGGATGACACGCCGCATCGATCTGATTTTAAATTTTGGATCGGACGTCTTCATACAAACACACACTTTGATTTTTACCGCCAAAGACAATGGGACATCGCCCTTCCTCCTACATGTCCCACAAAAGCAGTCTTTGTGCGAGAAGCACAAGTCAAATCCTGCATGCTCTCACTCCGAACTTGCTCGTTGGGCAACGGAGCGCTTCAAGACCCCCCAAGCAGTAAAGCGCACTACCGTCCTGAGTATTCTTAAGCGGTCGGCGGACGTTGCCGCCTTGCCGGATACCTATCGCGACCGGAAGCGCTGTTGCGCGCCCGCGATTCGCGCGTCTGACGCCAAGATTATGCAGAAGATTGACGAGCTCAAGACGCAGCAGTGGAAGAGGGGCTTAAAGATCTTCGAGCACTTGTTTCCGAATGCCACCCCCGGGACGTCTTCAATATGGACGAGACCGCATTCTTCTACCGCCGGGAACCGCGAGGATCACTAACAGTGAACAAGAAAGAGAAGGGGAGGAAGCAGAGCAAGCACCGGATCACCGTGTGCGTTGCCACCAACGCCGATGGCACGGAGCAGCTTCCGCTGCACTTCATTGGTCGGTCTTAAGTGCCGCGCCCCCTAAAAAATCAGTCGAAATTGGAGCTACCTACACAAATACGGCGAAGGCGTGGATGAATACGGTGAAGTACTGCGATTGGCTCTTGGACCTAAATGAACGTATGCAGCTGGAAGAACGACAAGTACTACTACTTGTTGACAATGCTTCGTCGCACAACGACGCTTCTATTGAGCTGTCCAATGTTGCTATTCGCAAGCTCCCGCCTAATACAACTGCCGTACTGCAGCCCATGGACCAGGGCATCATTAAGTGCCTGAAGAATGAGTACCATAACAAGAAGCAAGCCGCGGAGCTGGGTCTGTTCTACAAGGGTGCTCCTTACACGCCGTTTGACGTTTACTCCACCATGAAGTGGCTGTCTGAAGGCTGGAACAACATATCTGCAAAGACTATTACGTGTAGAAACTGTTGGTGCCACACAGGCATCGTCTCAAAACTATACTTAAATTTTGTACTGAATTAACAAATAAAATATCAGTGCACTGGATTTGCATTTGTTTTTGCTTTACGTTGTGCACTTATGCCCTGGCACTGCTGATATGGTCCGCCCTGCCGAATTAGAGGTGCACGACTGTATTCCAATACAATAGAACGAACAACGCATCCTTGGCGAGGTTGGTTCGCTCTTTGCTGGTTGGACTGCGTATCGGCGATTTGCTGTGAGGTCTGCTTTAACTTGAACAGGTTCGAATTCTTGCGCTGGTTTCACTTAGCTGAGAAGAGGCATTTAGGTAGATAGAAGCTGTAATATTTTTCCCATCACGTCCAGGTTAGCTGAGGGCAAAAATACGGCTGTGATGCTGTGGGAAGGATGTCCTTACACAAACAGTCTCCGTGTATCACACAAAAGTCCGAGAGCTCTGTCTGATATCTGCTCCCTCACCGACAAATGATGCATTGTCTGCGCTATTTGCTCGCTTTCAGGTACATTTGTTTTGTCGACAGAGGTGCCCACCTTCTTGGACTTCCACACAGGGAAAAGTTAGGGAGCACCCTGACCGGAGCACCCGGGCAGAAAAGTGTAAGCACATGGCGTTAGTAAGTTGAAGCTATCGATATTGATTGTGTTTAAAAACTGCAAAATGAAAAACAAAATATGAAACTACACTGGAGATCTAATCATTTAAATCCTGTCGCCCAGCGTGCCCCATGCACGAGGTGGTAAGAATGCATTTTTGAAGTCTTCAACACTCTGCTCGAGAAGCCCTTGAAATGTCAATGAAGTAGCGTTTTCGTTAGTCATCCAATCCGGTTGCCCTTGCAGCTCAAACCCGGATAGCTCTCGCCGTGTACCATTAGCGCCGTACCTAGCTTGATGGGACCGTGATTGCTCGCGTGTTCGTGGCCGCTTAGCCCTTGGTACAGGTTCTACCACTCGGTCAGTAACCACACAGAGGTGCCAGTGTTTGTCGAACTGTTCCGGTAAAAGCTTTTATACGCCACCAGACTCGATAATGTGCATCATGTCATGAAGACAGGGCCGACCTTGAGTACGACGTTCCGTACCACTACAGACATTAGGTTTAGTGTCTTTAACTACTAGTTTTCGTGCCATTTTCCACAACTTGTGTGTTTCCGTCAGAGCGTAAACAGAAATGGTTTTTACGACGGCTGAAATAGAAATCATCGCGAAATAGTTGCGGGACGGTAGACACTTCTTTTGCAGCTTGCACACTGTTGTTTGTAGCCACTCTAGACCACCACGGAAAAAGACGCTGAAAGACGGTGACTAAATAGCCCCGTGAGGTATCTAAAAACGCCTTCATCTTGGCATGAGTCCCTTCGACAGTAGACGCATCTACACAGCCAAAAAGACAAAACGAATTTATCCAGCAACGAACAAATTTGGTTTTGTACGGCCACCAATGTCGGTTAAGATAGACGTCCAAGTCACTGCTAAGGTTTTTTAAAGCTGAAGACCCCTCATTGAGCTCACACTCCGTTGCAGCATTAATGGTTTCGTCAAATTTATCCATGAATCTGTCAACTTTCAGTTCCTTCATGCTTTTCATCACTGCGGAGAGGCTTCGGGGGACTTGTGCAACGACAAATTTTCGCTGAGCTTGAGCTAAAACGTTACGGCGAATGTGCCAACGACGCAACAACTTCTTCGCGAATGGAAAGACTTTCTCCGTAGCGCTTGTACAAGCCAAGTCCTTGTCTGTAACGATTATCCTGGGCATCATTATATCTTTTTCTTGCAATAGAGATTTTAGTTTGCCAAGAGCCCACAAAAAATCAGGCACACTTTCCTCCGGTAGCCATACTTGTGCAACAGGTAGAATAGTGTTCATTCCAGTAAGAATGATCACATTCAAGGGGCATCCCGTACCTTTTTGTTTTGTACGTGCAATCCAGAACGAGAATATCCATAAATTGTTTGGCCAGTTTTGTAGTCGTCAGGTGAGCCCACAGTAAATATCGCAGCCTAGTAGAAAAATCCTCGACTTCGTAAGAGTAGTAGAACTTGTACTTTACCAATAAGGAAAACAAAGCCTCCGTATTCGTCTGCCTTGCCAACAACTCAGAACGTGAGGCCTTCTTTGTATTGGCAATGTCCGACGGAAGAACTAGAGAGTCTTCATCGACCATTATCATCGTGGCGAAGATTTTAGATGTAGAAACCTTAGCTTTAGCCTGCAAAGAGACTAGGTCTATCGTAGAAGTTTCCTCAGTGGTGCTCCGTCGAGCATCCCGCTGTCTATGGACGACATGGACGCGGACGTCCGATGCAGCAGGGTGGTTATGCGTCTGGCTGCCATCCTTTGTGTGTTGAATACGCCAAGGCCCTGTTGGATCCGATGTGTCGACCGCGACAATACTTAGACGCATTTTGCAGCCACAAGTCGCTGGACCGGACACGTACAATTTGGACTTACCTCCAGGTCTTCGTCTCCACCCTTCATGCCATGTGTCGCGGCTTCGGTCATATCTTCGCGATGTCGACCCGCACCACGTGACCCGCGTCCAATCAGTTCTCATTGCCGACGGATCTGAAGGACATCTCGTCGCTGAGATTCTGGGTCATCGACGCTGTCGTGATGTTCAGCAATTTCGAGCCAAGTGGCTTGACTCCTCTCTTCAATCTTCTTGGGAGTCACTCGCGAATCTGACACAGGTTCTCGCCTTGTCCGACGCTATATTGACACACTGTCCTCAACCCGAGCAGCAGCTCGCCCAAGGGAGAAAGTGTCACGGATAGAACCCTCGAAACCAGCACCAAACAGAGAAATCCAACGACAACGGCCCCCCATCCTCGACGATCTTGTTCTGAGCTCCCTCGTCCTTGGCGAAGATTCATGTTATTTCTTAAGATCCGAATATACTACTTCAGACTAGCATCTAGATCGTGATTGCTCGCTAACATCAATGTTCAGCGCTCAATTTCCTAGTCTACTCACAAGCATAATAAGACTCCCTCAACAGCGCACGTGATAGTAGTGGTTGGTTGAGGCTACATGCCCCCAGCCCACTACAATCTATCTCCTAACGAAGCTTGAGCAGCTGGAAAACATCATCGACGGTTTTTCGCTGTTCAACCAGACATAAAGCTGCTGGTATCGCAGCTGTGTTACAAGCTCCGACATCGATGGTGCCAGGTCAGCATGTATTTTCGCAAACACAAGGGCCTTTACCAAAGCATCATCTCCGTATCGCGATGGGAGAGTCCCGATCAATGTGATGCTCTTGTTCGGGGCTTTCTTGTTTAATAGCGCAACCTTCTCGATCAAGAAAAATAGTTTCGAGCTCTTCAGCGTATCGTCGACGTTATCTCCTAGTTTTCAAATTTGTGGCCCAAACGGACAGATTTGAGCAAAAATATGGGAGCTTCATCTCCGGACGTGCATCTACTCCCATAACTTGTAAATCGCCAAGACACTTTACTTCACTATGACCTGCAAGTGTGTCCACTGAGTTTAAGACTGAAACCCACCCAGCAGTTTCCCCTCGTGGTTCCTTAAAAAAATCAGGACCGTCACTCCGTAGAAGGATTGCAGTTGTCAACCCAACAAGAGACATTCAACAGAGAAGCAAACATAGGAAAAAGCAATTTACATGCATTTGCTCTCAGCTTTTGGGTCCTGTACCACTGAGTGGGTATAGGTTCTACGTTTAGGTCATCTGCATTATAGCCAATCATATCTCACATCATTTGCTCCAGCTGCGAATATTTATAGAGGAACAGACGGAATCCAAATGTACTACTTTGTACAGAAATCTGCCTGATTAAGGAACGCCTGATATAAATTAAGAAAGAGATTGCATAAGCTGACAATGCCTCGCTAAAAACAGACTATGATATCGGATCATCTGCATGTATTGGATTAAGTTAGGATAATTGAAGATTCGACTTTTGAATGAGACCACAGTGATTCCAGCAGTGCTGAATCGTGGAAGCGCAAACTTTAGACCATGCAGCCTCGCACCAGAGCAGTGCAGCTAGCTGGTCGACGCTGTACGGGTTGTCGAGACCTTCGCTTAGGCGATCCAATGCGAACATCACTTTTTGCGATAAGACGTAGCGTTTAATGCTATTGATGAATGACCCCCTGATCCAGCGTCTGGATCTTGGCGGTGGTGTTTGGGGGTAGCGTCTCAACACGGACATTGCTTAGTGGACGCAGCCGGCTAGTGAGCTAGAATGTAAATGTAGGAGTGAAGTTCGGCTCGTAGGGCTTGAAGCCAAGGGGGATCACCTAAAGCGCGCCATTTTTTAAATTGAAATCAAATTCAGTGCCTGGATTATTTTATCCATACCTTGCCCATCACTATCCCATCTCCCTCAATCGTTCCCGACTATAAAACTTGCGAGGTTATTAATTGAAACCCCGCTCCTTATTCAGGCAAATTTCTGTATTACCTTAATTAAGTACAAATCTCAAATCCATCTTCGACACAATACCAGTGTGATTTTAACAGTTTACCATTGAGGTTATTTGGTCCAAAGGAGATGGGCAACTCATTTGCGCAATGCATGTGGCGCAATCATTAGATTGTGCAGGTTATTAAGCCATATCGGGGCCGAAAACGAGGTGCACGACTGTACTTCCATTGAACTGAAATACGAGAATCGTGAAATGCGCGATAGGCGTCTTTTCGATTGTTCAGAAGTCGCAGCATCGGCGTCAGCATATCGGACTGAATTATCACAGCAGATAATCGTCGAGATTCGAAACGAGTCACACAAGAAATGTGGAGTCGACGGCCTAAAAGCTTTCGAGTAAGTCAATTTAGGCACCGCACAGGTGTGGGAACACAGTACGAAATGTATGTTTGGTGATGGAGATACTGACCCGTGTGGTGGTAACAAGCAATCCATCAGCGCTTCCCTCCAAGCTTTCTAACACCATCTCCATGCCTTAAAACAAGTAAGTAATATATCGCCAACTTTATCTATCGAATCAATCCTCCATTTGAAAATTACGTCGGGTCTGATAGAAGAACGCAGATAACTCAGTTGAGCACGTCGTACCAGTTGTAGGAGTCATAGGCGTAGGCGCATGACCCTTGTCGAACAGTTTGTACGCATCGTAGATAGCAAGACCGCCAGCTGTGGCTCCTAGTGTCACCTTGGCAAACATGCGAAGCTGGGGCCACGACTTGATGTTCTTTTTGGCATTCTCAGCCAGCACTTTATTTAAATGGGCAAGGCCTTCATCGCTTAGTTTCGTTTGATCCTTTCTGGTGGCGTATTGCTTAACAGCGAAGTCCATCGTTGTCTTTTTATAGCCGCCTCGTATATGTTAGAAGCCTTGAGTACATAACCGTCTTCTTTAGCTCAACACCCTGCTTCTATTTCCTTACATAACAATAACGATAACAGCGCCCATTTCGGCGTCCTGTGAGCGAAGCCCACGGCCCTCATAAACAAGGCCGGCGCTCTCGCCCTTGTCGAAGCTGGTGGAACAAACCACGGACGTGACCATGAGCAGGACGACGAAGACGGTGAAATACATTGTTTTACCTGGTGTGCGAAGGCAAAATCAAGAATGACAAATATTTTCTGAAATAAGAAACAATGTACTGGGCGGGATGCCAATAGGCTATTCAAGCTCTTTTTGAACGCCGCCTGCCAATCTATCTGAATCCGCTTTGCTCTGCGCGTGTCCTCATCGTTCAGCGGGTCGTATAATGGGTAATTTTGGAACTTCTCAGGAACAAACGGGCGGACTTTATTGTAGTGGACCTGTACCTTCTCAGAATTCGGAGAAGGGTTTGGCAAAAGCTCTATGTGCGATGTTAGTAGGGCATGTACACGGGTAGCGTCCGTAGTGATGCCGTCGTACTCGCGGCGAAGATATTCGGACACTACAGCTGAGTCGGGTCTACTTCACTACACCAACATTGCTCTCTTGTATCGTGAAAACAGGTACTTTTGAATGTATTTCACCTTATATGCTTTCTCCATGTCAATGCGATACACTTTGAAAAGTGTATTTTGGCTCGCAATGTGCACTAGAGCAGTGGACGAAGAAGCTTCGTTCACAGCGTCAAGAAGCTGGTCCATTGTCCACACATCAACCCGATCGATGTGCTTCCGCACGTGACCAAATCCGCGGCTCACAACATTCTTTGTATGACCTTTAACAAAGCACCTAAGATTGATTTTATCTAAACGTGACGCATGGGCCATACCCAACAGCATTCGCACGACAAAACTTTTCTTGTTCTGGCCGCGCAATTATGGGCATAGCTGGTAGTGCCTTGCAGAAACGATGGTCCTGGTGAGGCATTGAATTTTCTTCATCAGTGCCTTTACCAGCCACTGTTTCGTCGTACATGTCATTGTACTGGATTCTTTTGTAGGCGTTAAAAACGCTAAACATGCTCACTATGCGGAGCGAAAGGAACTACCACTGAGACGGTGAGCTGCTGACTTAGGCAGTGTAAGGTTCTGGCTGAAGTCCATGATAAAAACTGCATGGCTGTCATCGGCTGAGACTTGTATGCTTCCCTGTAAATCAAAACGATGTTAGTATCCTAAGATATTGCCCGTAAAACAATATGTGATTAAAGCATCCATCCCTATCGCCTACGCGTAGCCGCTACTGTATGCTCACCAAAAGCCTTGGTCTCTGCTGAAGACCAACCACGTTTCGTTTTTAGCTGACAAAGCTTTGTTCAACTATTCAGTCTCCACATTTCAATGTATTATAGCAGCTACTGGTCGTGGATGAAACGTGGAGCTACTGCATGCAGTTGTTGACTCCGAGCTGTCCTCAGACAAGGGCTAGGCCTACGTTAAACAGACATAAGCTCGGAAAAGCGTGATGTGGTGAATGGAGCTCATTATATCTATATTGGCAGGTGGACATTTGTTTCTTTCTGTACAGACGGAGTATGATACACCGCTCTAAACAAGTATCAGCAAAAGCTCTACCCAATGGCGTTCATGCACATCCGGCCGTAAACAACCTATCCGTAGACACGGTTTTCTTACTGTCTGCAGGGCCACATCTGTTGTGTGTACTTGCGAAAGCATTGTTAACTTGAATTAGCCTCATGAATACCCCTCGGCTATCGCAAGTCTATCCGCCAGGTGTAGCCTGACGTCACAGCTTGTAGATTGCTGGATTGACTTATATAACAATGCATGAGGCACAAATAGTGTTTGTCTACAAACGAGCGCTCGCTAAAATTCATTCAGCCATAATTAAAATAGCTCAGTAAAGGGTGCTTGATTGAACAGCGCGAGGCTTAATCCCACCTAGTGGTCAGGAACTGGGAAACACTGGGTGAAGCCAAATACTATCAATGGTTCATATACAAATTCCTAACTGACACCTGGGATGTGTTTGGCCGTGTAGTGCTATTGATACGGCAGGCGTGCTGCCAAATTCGAATCCGATTGTATCGCACTATAGGGCAGCCGAGGTCACAGCGAACTGCCACAGCAGATCAGCTATGCAGCACGTATTGGCTGGAACACTGCCTAGAATCAAGGCTGAATGTGCTATGGACATAGACTCTGAGCCCATAATGCATATGCATTATACATCTGATCCTGTGACTTAACAAGGCTAGCCGATGGCTGTTTTTCCTCTGGAGAAGATAATTACTACACAACGCACAGAATAAAATGAAAACGGGTGACTAACAGCGTCTAGGCAAAACATTCAACTCGGAATACACCGTCATAGTCGCTGACAGCCTCATATACGGAACGGCAGTCGAGTCAAGAACTACAAATCCTCTCTGGGGGGTATAATCAAAAATAACGAGGAGATTGAAAACATGCAGCTGCCCTATTTGTAGATTCACGGCACGGAAATGCTGAAGCGAATTCCGTTCGAGAATGATTGTGACAATCCTACGTGAAGCACCGACGAGATCCAAACGATTCGCAGAAAGTTAGAGTGCGACAGTAATCAATGCAGCCAAACAGACTGGAATTGCTCGTATGTATTGAGAAGACATGAAATCTAAACTAAGCGAGCTAGGAAGTAAACCAACCACCTGACATCAGAACTGAAAGCATTAATATGCAAATAACCGACTTGATTTTAAACTGCAGAAGTCGGAGTTGAACTGAGGGGACAGGGCAAACCTTATCCCCCAATCCTCCTCTATTTCACTTCAGATACGTCGCGTTGCTACTAGTCTAATATATTATTTTTAGGAAAGATAAAACGTGCTAGTAGCTAGTAAAATGCTGGATTGATCTTAAAATCTATTTTCATGGGGCGTCCTCGAAGGAAAAAAATCTATTTTCAAGTTCACTTGCAATCCACACGAGAACCCAACGTAGCTTATTGATATTGGAGAAGCACTCGTCTCCTTTACATACAACCGTGGTGTAGCATGCCGTTCTCCTACGCTTGGCAGCATTTGGCACGAGTTCAAGGTGTTCGCGCTGCAGAAGAGAAGTTGGACTCTCTGCGCACCATCAATGCATACGCCAACATGAGAAAACGCTGCTCCATGTGCCCTACGAATCACGACCACCACCAAATGCGTTATCGCATTTGGTTCTGCAACTCTTCGACCTGTAAAGAAGACAATTTAAGCTGTACGTATTGGCTCAAGGTTTTGTGGTGTCTTCAAACAGACATCAACGACTTTTTTGAGCATGGACAACACGCGTCTCCGGTCGGGTCGCCGCCTTCAAGGCCCTTCACTCGTGTCATGAAGTTTGAGACTCGAAAAATGACAGAAACGTCAGCAACACCAAATCGAATTCTGAATTCATTAATTGATCAGTTCTCGCTTAACCAAGGCAACGTTCCTAAGCTACAAACAGTCCAAAACTTTGTCTACAATCACAAGAAAACAATTCTCCTCCAAACAGATATACTGGACGATATGATTTCCATTGTAAGAAGTGCTCAGTATTCTGACGATCTTGATGAATCGACTACGTTCACGTTTGGATATAACGTGGACAATGAAGGAGATCCGGTTCTTGGAGACGGGACAGACGAAGATCCTTTCGTTGTGGCGTTTTCTACGAAAACAATGATGCGTCAGCTGGATCGTGATCCCGAGTCTTTCTTATTTCATATGGACGCAACATTTAAGCTGAACACAGTTGGGTTTCCTCTGTTTGTGTGTGGAATTTCAGATGCATCGCGGTCATTTTTTCCAGTGGCACTTTTTCTGGTTTCACAAAGAACTGAAACTCAGTACGCAGCTGCGCTACTTTCAATTAAACAACAATTTCTTCGTGTTGTCGGACGTCCCGTGAGAGTTACGTACTTTATGGGCTGACGCGGAGGACGCCCAATACAACGGATTCAGGCGCGTGATTTCGTCAGGGTCTGAGTCATCGTATATAATGTGTTGCTTTCAGGTAGTCAAGAATGTACGAGACAAGCTGAAAGGACTTTCAGATACAGCAGTGCATCTGGTATTCAAACATTTATACGAGATGCACTATGCTCGTAATCACCTTGAGTACGAAGAAGCTCAAGGCGACAGCATTTCAGAG
Organism: Phytophthora infestans T30-4; assembly: GCF_000142945.1. Lineage (NCBI taxonomy): Eukaryota > Oomycota > Peronosporomycetes > Peronosporales > Peronosporaceae > Phytophthora > Phytophthora infestans. The sequence goes on from NW_003303730.1 coordinate 294,588, forward strand.
TGGGCTAATGTGGATTCGCTAGGTAATTTTATCGATTAC
>NW_003303730.1:295266-381196 GCF_000142945.1 Phytophthora infestans T30-4
ATCGGGATGGTAACTACCACGACCATCAACACTGTTGAAAGAAGCAACGGCGCGTCCAGTAATAGTCGACGGGGTGATCGATCTGGATCAGGACGCAACCTAGGTGGTCGACGTATCTCGGCAAGAGGTCGTGGCAATGGTATCTTACGGGATAGTATTGGTGATACAAGAAGAGATCGGACTGATTCCGCACGACGCCAGACAAATATCTCCCTTCGTGGATGTAGGGGTAGAGGTGGCACTGGAGGACGACCGAGAACTGTTGGTCATGCATTACAAAGAGAATAGATGAACGGATGCTATATTATTTGAATATATACGAATTAATATTCATTCAATCAGCTGATAGTAATGATTAACTAAGCGATGCGTTGAGTTTTTGCGTTTGTCAAATTATTTCGGCAGCTATGAGCCATTAAATGTGGGGATCCCTGCTGGTTTCTTGAAATATTGAAACGTCGAAGGGAGAATGGGCGCATCTGGATCCTCAGAGACGTTTAACTCTCTGCATTCTTCATATGCAGATACAGCAGCCTCTCTATAGCCATCGTGTACCTTTCGAATTCTATTCTCCGAGAATTCTTGCGAAGGTTCATCCTGAACGTCTCCATGCTCAGGCGGAAACATTGCAATACCCCTCATAGATACAAACGCTGTAGCCAAGCGCGTAGCTATAGCCGTATATGCGTCCTCGGCTGTCGTTGCTCCATCGTCATCACGTGACTGCAGTATAATGCTCTCAACGGTACCAGTTACCGCATCAATGACGCCGCTTAAGCTCCCGCGATTGTATGACGTGTGAATGTTTAGGTTGCGCTCTGCTGTCAGAACTTGATAGTATTTATTACGGGCTCGAATCAGCTTCGCTTGGGTTTGCTTAATGTTTGTAGTTTCAGACACACGTTTTTGTGATTGGCTCCCTTCTCGTTTCGACTTCTTTGTAGAAGAGTGAGATCTAGTCCCTTTCTTACTTCGTTTTGCGCGCTCATCCTCTATCCCGATCCCTTGATCAATAAGGTGCCGGGGAAATCCTTCATCCGCAGTCTTGTTCAACATCAGCAGCCTTTCTTCTAGAGGCAGAACACTCCAAGCAGCTCTCAACGCAACACCGCCTCGATTCAGCAGCCATTTACTGTCCGATACGCGTAGATATGTCCCCTGTAGTTGCAATCTATCTCGAGCGTACTTCTGAGCGTATATAGATCCATTATCTGAAGCGAAAAGCCACACGGCAGCATGAGCTCGCATGGTGTTTTGATTTTCCGACTGAAAGTGATCTTCGATTCTTGCTCTGCACCTAGTAGTGCAAGCTCCAGAATTAGAAGCAGGTCTATTACAAGCAGCTCCAATCTTCCTGAAGGCGAAACGCCTACATAATTATGTTCCAGATTCAATAATTATGCTCTAGAGCATATATAGTGAATGATAGTAGCTTGTGAGTATTTAACTGCTAAGTAATAACTCCCGATAAGCTAAGACTAATTGTGCACTATGGCATAATTCAGCATTAATAGTGCATACGCTACTCGTTTAAATTGGCGGAACGCTACATGAGAGTCTAGTTGTGATGTTTCAAGATACAAATAACAAAAATCAAGGCCAACACAAAATGTGCACTGAGGCAGAATTCAACGTGGCTGGTGTGTTCGAGCTGTCATCACGTGGTCGACGAAGCATTTTCCACGCAAACGTACGCCAGTTGACTCCATCGCGACCCGGTGAGTCAAGACTAATTCTGCACTGAAGCAGATTTTGCTACGTGCAGTTATCGAAGCGGTAAGGCGTCGAAATATGTCAATCATAAAACTAGGAATATTAATAAAATTGTTATCTCATATGACTACTCTTTCGATAGTAATGACCTTGCACAGCTGTTCTAATCTTACATACGTTTCTTGGATGCCCTATTTGTATCAGTTCAGATCTTATGTGCTTGGTTTAAAGTTAAAGTTGCCTGGTTTAAATCTAAGGTTTTCTCGTATGTATTGACATGCCTACATCTCGTAGACATATGAGATCTACAGCATTTGCTACGAAACCTACCGGCTCGAATTGTAGCTGGGCGGCCTCGAAAAGAGACGGGGTGACTGGATCGTGACAGAATTCGATTGGCGCAGTATTTGATGAACTCGCTGAGTAAGCGTTTGATGGAAAGCCCGCTGGTTATCTCCGAGCCTACAACTAACGACGATGGAGACGAAATAGAGCTCAATCACGTTTTTAAATTAAGCCGCCTTTCGTGCGAGGCGGTAAACGGTACCGACACATTGAATACGAGGCGTACTGTGACGGGGTCACAGAGCAACTTGCGCTAGAGGAAGTTGGCTTCCGAGAGAATACAAATTCTCAGTGAACGGCAGTTCACAGGTCCCCTTTTACCAAAAAGGAGCGAAGTGGCCAATTTAAGGTAGGTTGTAAGCTGACTATATTTATAGGTAGGCTAAGTTTGCGTTAAAATATACAAACCATAAGTCACCTATAGAAAAGCAATGTAATCAGCCAATGCTTGGTGTGGTGTAGTGATTTCTCCGTAGTTGCGGATTATCACCCGTCGACAAAGACGTGACACCGCCCAAGATGTTCAAGCAACGAATCCTCGGTCATGTGATGTACGGAGACGGCAAGGTGCAAGGGACTCGACGGCAACACTCCCAAGCTTTCACCAAGTATCGGATACGGCCATATGTCACTGAATCCAGGCTGTCCTTAATATTAATAATGGACTGGCCGGATTCGCATTCAGCGGAGCATCTACGGTACGAACCCCCCAGCGGCGGTTGGGATGAGTTCGCGGAAGACTCAGCGACCCTTGGAAGGCACGTTCACCGTCTGGGACAGGGCGCGGACCGTTAAAGATGCTCATGCGACGGTGCAGACGACGCTTGGCATGCAAGAAGATCCATAATGGATCATTGTTCACTTGATATTTGTATATTTGATTAGGACTTCTTATAAGAAATAGACCCGAAAGGGTAAGCTTAAATACAGAACAGAATTTCCACTCAAGCACACAGAGCGACGTCCGGCTTCAAGGTAAGCGTCAGGTCAAGCTTGTTTGAGTGTGTTATGTTTGTCGGTGAACTCGAAGCTCTGTAGCGAGGGTTCATCCGGCAAGGCCAAGAGACTTTGTGTATTGGCCGATTATTATCGGGAGGGTTTTACGTGACGGCTTATTGTTGCCTATTTGCACGACTGGGAGTGCTTGAATTGCCTCCCTTTTATTCTTCCAACCGAGTGTTGAACACTCGGTGATCTCGCAAAAGGCTTAACCGTGCCTGGTACCCTTCCGCTGTTGGGACCACGAGGATTCATAACACCTGCTAGCTTTGCTCGTGCTAGTAGCGTGTTCTTATTTTTACTGGTTGGCCTATATAAGTAGTTTACAAGGTCCAGTTTGTCCCGGTGCAAGGGCAGAACTGGGGTCTTCAGGTCCGCCCGAACGATCGTTTACTATCCTAGTAGACGTACTGTTGTGGGAACATCCTAACTACATTTGTAGCTAGAGTTCACGTGGGATTTCCAACACCACATTGGCCTCGGACGACCTTGGTACCCTGTACCAAATATTCCGAAGTATGACGTGTCATACTTCCGAAGTGTGACGTGTCACACTTCATGTAACTAGGGGTACACTTAGGGCTACGCACCCCGTTATACATCCTAGGTTCGGTGTAATGGGCCCCTCCATTACATAAGTAGGTAGATTTGTTTACATAAGTAGGTGCATCGGCAAACGACTAGCGTGTGCTGAAATGCTGTCATGCCAGTGGCTGATATATGGGGAGCCAGACCCATTATCAGCTAATTGGACTGTGACGTGTATTTGAGTGGCCAGGGCTGTGGCCTTGGTCCTAAGAAAAATGATTTTTCCTTAAACCTAAGCCTCAGTCGTCCTATTGCGAGCTTCCTCAACACTATAGTGTAAGCAAGTAACGGAGTAAATACCTGGCCCGTTACCCCTGGTAGCACTTTGTAGTCCTTTCAATGACCAAGTGCATGCGCGAAGACCTCGACCACGCCGCTTTCCCCATCTCACTCGGGTCGAGTGGGAAGCTCTCCACCGCCTCGCGGCGGTGTCCGGAGAAGCCGTCGACACGTCACTGCTGCGCTCAGCGACGCCCGACGAGCAGCGCGTTGTGGCACAAGAATTCATGGAGCGCGAGCTCGCCGATGCGAATTGACTAGTATCAACTCCCTCGCGTATCTTTACGAATGACGTCCTGAAGCTAGAGACGTCCACCTACTCCGGTGCCGGAGAAGCCCGACTTTCACTGAGTGGCTGGTTTCGAGAGATCGCCATCGCTATCGCCTCGAGATTGATCGAGGCGCCTTTCGTGAAGGTCCACTTCCTCCTCTCGCGGCTGTCAGAGAAAGCCAAGAAATGGACCCTCGGCAAGTTGGTCGTCGACTCCAACGCCTTCCCCACTCTGTATACCCTCCAAAGTGATCTTCGGCTCGTGTTTGACCCCCCGCAAGATGAATCCCGAATTTGGGCGGACTGCTTCACCCCTCGGCAAGGCACGATGGCTATGCGCGACTACGTCCAGAAGACACGACACCACTCGTCGTGTATCGTATCCAAGCCCATCGATATGGCCTCTCAGGTTCATGTGCTCGCATTTGGTATGCGCGAAGGCATGGCGCGCTACTGCTTTACGAGATCGGACCCCTCTATACTCGAAGAGGTATTTGCCCTATCATTACGCGAGGACTACGGGGTTGCGGTGTCATACGCTCACGCGCTGTCTGCTTCAGCTCGGTAATCTGCACCCGATCCTATGAATGTTGACGCTATCGATACGACGAGCAAGCCTCAGCGACATGTAGCGCGTCGGAGCGGTGGTCGGATCAGTCGTTCTCTCACCTACTTCCGTTGCCGGAGGGTCAGTCATCGAGCGGCGGAGTGCCGCGCGCCAGCTCCAGTGCTTGCGCATGTCGATGCCGAGCCCGTGAGTTCTGACCAGCCAAAACCCGGTCGGGGTCAGTAGGTGCGGGGCGCCCTACCGGCTGAAATGGAGGTCCGGGTCCCCCGGCGGTAACCCAACTATCTAGCCCTCCTGTACTGCATGCCCACTTTCATGCCACCACACCGACAATTCAAGGTTGATGATTGCCAGGCTTCATGTCGCCGGTGCCCGGCGACCACTGCGAGCGCTCCTTCATTCTGGAGCGACCAACATTGTCTTTTTTCGCGTCGTGCTTGTCGGTACTTTCGTCGGACATCACTGTCCGTAACGGTAGAGGGGAGGTCGCTGTCAAGTTGGCCGATGGGAAATCACGCTGCGTCGCGCGGCTCGAGATTACACTTCCGTACACGTTCGACGGTTTCCGAGAAACGACGCCTTCCTCGTCATTGAGATGAACTACGCGTATGACTGCATCCTGGGTATGCCAAGGTTGACGCCCTATCAACCAGAGATTGACTGGTTGACCCGGTCGGTCAAGCGTCGCAGTGATTATGTGAGCGAGGTGTTCACACTCCTCCTAGTCACCCAGAAGGATTGACCTCACGTCACAATCGTTGACCGATCATCCACGACGCACGTTGTGCACAGAGTGAGCGATGACCCTTTCAGCACGGCTTGCGCAGTGCTGTTATTTGACGATACCCCGCGGCGACGCGGGGATGAAGACCAACTGGCGGTCGAGAAGGGGCTCCCGTCAATTGTGCCGGTGGTTGAGCAGTTAGCGCTCCCGCTGAACACTACCGCGGTCGAGCAGGGACTCCCGCTAGAGGGGGGGTGACATCTCGCCCAGCGAAGCGACGCATCATCCTCGAGTTCGCACTCGAGGCGGCGAAAGCGGAAGTCGAAGCGGCGTCCGCTGAAACCTCGCCCAGAGCCCGTACCAAGTGACAGCATACCGACGGATTCGGTATGCGTGATTGAGTATGTGGAGAGTACCTCCGGTCGCCGACGAACACTCGAGCTTGCAAACCCACCTCGACATGCAGGGTCGATCACTCGACTTCCAGGTCTCTCCTGCAAGAACTTCCTTAGCAGCCTCAAGGACGACAAAATAGAACAGATCTGCCTGATCACCGACGACGATTCGGCTTCGCTCAAAGTGAAAACAGTCAGTGACAACAATGCTTCTAACGCGCCCAAAGAGTGCTGAACCGAAGTCGGCCCGTGAGGAGCGCTTCGCAGCGCAATCTTGGGAAGTGCTACGCGAATCCAGCATTCCAGGCTACGGATTCGCCGACGAATATGAAGATGGCTTTCCGGATAAGATCCTAGCTAAGCTATCAGCGGACCAAGAAATTCGCCACGAGATCGATTTCGTGCCCGGCTCGAGGTATTGTGTGACGCGGCAGTGGCCGCTCCCGCGAGATCAGGTCCAAGCTATCGATGGTTTGTTCGAGAGCCACCGCAAGGCGGGTCATGTGCGTGAGAGCGCATCGCCGTACTCCAATCCGACCTTCTGCGTGAAGATAGCCACGGGTGGGTGGCACATCGTCCATGCCTTCAACAAGCTGAATAACGCTACCATCCCTGCCCAGACGCCTCGGAAGGACATGGGGCTCGACGCAATGTCGGGTAGTGAGGCCTTCAGCTCCATCGACTTGACGGATGGGTTCTAACAAATCCTCATGAGACTGAGCGACATATCGTTCACAGCGGTAAGCACTCCCAGTGGTATGCTCTGGGAGTGGCTTGTTATGCCACTAGGCTTGAAGAATGCTCCCACCACGTTCAATCGCATGGTATCCCATGTGCCGCGCCCGCTCCGCAAATTCCGCACCGAGTTACTTCGACGGCATCTTAGTACACAGTCGCGCGGAGGGAGGTCTTAGCGCGCTTGAAGTCCACTTGAAGCATCTGTGGCAAGTCTTCCAAGTGATGCGCGAGAACAAGCTGTATGCAAACTTGAAGAAGTGCATATTTTGCGCGCCGGCCATTCCGGTGCTTAGCTGCTTTGTGAGCAAGAACGGCGTCCGCGCCGACCCAGCGAAAGTGTCGTCGATATGTGCGTGGCCTACGCCACAGAATCCCACTGAATTGCGTCAGTGCTGGGTCTCGCAAATCATCTCCACAAGTACACGAAGAATTAGGCCGGTTTGATCCAGCCGCTATCTTCGCTGTTGAAGAAAGATGTGTCGTGGTCGTGGACACCCACACATCAAGCCGCCTTCGTCTCGGTGAGGAAGAGTCGCGCCGAGGCTCCAATCCTCGCACTCCCGGATGACTCGAAGCCTTCTCACGTCGTCTGCGACGTGAGCGATTTCGCCATCGGCTGAGCGCTGATGAAATTGGATGATGAAAATCGAGAGCGTGTCGAAAGCTACCAGGCCAGACAGATGAAGCCGGCGGAGCGCAATTTTCCTGTTCACGACAAGGAGCTCCTTGCGATGCGCAACGCTCTGATCAAGCTCAGAGTGTACTTGGTGGGTGAGGATACCTTCGCGGTGTACACCGACCACGCATCGCTGAGGACAGCGATGGAGTATCCCCATCTATCCCCACTGGCTTTCATTCTTCTTTGAGTACAGCTTCGTGGTTCTTTACAAGCCCGGCAAGAGCAACATTCTCGCCGACGCTTCATCTCGGCGTCTCAACTACGACCCACGCGGTGCACTGGGTCGACTTCGCTGGATGAAGACGATGTAGATGAGTGTGCCACGTGCGAGGCGTCAGGAGTCGAGTGTTATCGACGCGATGGCCCTCCTCCTGTTGTTGACGCTGCCGGAGATACCCGCTGGATTGTTAAGCACATCGTTGCCCACGATAATCCACTTCGCGCTCCCAGGCGTCATCATGGGCCCGCCCACGATGTTCCGGCCGACCGTCGCTATCGGGTACGATGGCTCGGGGTTCCTCCCGACGAAGATACATGGGAGCCTCGTGCCAATCTCCTTCGTGACGATCCGAATGTGGTTCACGCGTATACATCCAATCTCGCTGCGAGCCACCATGTAACGCATGCCAGCTCGCACGAGGAGAACAACTCGAGCGATCATCGAGACCGACGAATTTGACGACCACGCGAACGAGATCGAGATCGGCGGAGTGAGCGGCCGCGCGAACGAGACCGAGCCCGATGCTAAGAATGTTCGCGTGCAGGGCGTCGGTGTGAGCCGGCACGATTAGAGGCGAGCACGCTCTCGGCCAACGAGCGACGATACTTCTCGATCCACCCGTGCTCTAGTTCACCGAGTGGATACTCGGCGATGTGACTTATTCACTCCTCGACAGTCGGACGCGACCCAGTACGAGTACTACAACCTTCAGCGACCCTCACGTAGCAGATGCGGCGCATGTCCTCCGATGCGCTGGCTCAGACGCGCTCACGTAGTTCCGTGAGCGAGTGCTCCTTGACGATCTCCTTGTGGTACACCAGACAGCCGACGAAGCTCTATCTTTCTTCCTGCGTCCGGTTTTAGCGCCGGATGAAAGCGCACCACGACCCCTGCAATGCCTGCCAAAGTCAATGACGACGCACCCGACGTTCTATGTTGGACGTCTTAAGCGGTACTTTGATCCGGAGGGGGGTGCTGACTCGCAGACCCACCTTGGCCCAGCTCCTCAAAACGAGGGCCGGTCACAGACGTCGACGAGGGCGTCGGAGTAGACACCCAAGCCTCGGTCGGAACGGCAAGGCTGCGGTCAAGCCCATACGCTGGAGGGGCCCCGTACGAACGGATCCCGGAGCCATACGCCGACTACGTCGAGTACGCCGGGTACGCACCATACGCTTATGACTGGGAGCGTGCCGAATGTGGCTCCGGACGTGGCAGCAGAACCTCGCTAATTCGAATCATGCAGAAGGCCTCGTCACGATCGGACGAAGAGTCCCGCCGGTCCACCCGCAGATGCAGGCTCGAGACCTCACGCTCCAACAGGTCCAGGCGGCCTTCAAGACGAGCGAGCTCGCCCCGATTCCCGGCCTGGGCGGCAGCATCCGCGCCAGTCCCAAGCACGAGGACGCGGAGACGAGGGCGGCCAACCTTAGGGCCCTGCATCGGACCCGCAAGAGAAGCACTCGTACGAGAGCACCTCCGCACCACCTTGGCCGGAATGGAGCAGCTCACAGCCACGTGGAGCGGATTCTTCAGGAGCAACGGCGTCGCGGTAAGCGACAGCCCCTAGTGAAATGGAGAGGTTATGCCTACTCCGAGAACTTGTGGGAGCCGATTGAATGGTTCCGGATTGACTGCCCGAAGGCTGTCGCAATCTGGGAACAGAAGCGACGGCAGCATCATAAGTAGTCCGGGGCTTCTTGCCCGAACGGTGTGCGGATGTAGACGACACTCCGTACCCGCGCTCATCGTGAGCGCTGAAAGCCGCGCGCTTCAGAATGGCCCTTGTCGGCATGCACTTGCTGACCATGTGGGCAAAACGGACACGAAGATCACGCTGGTCCAGGATGCGGGACAGCAGCTGATCTTCATGGGGTTCCCATAACTTCGAGGGTGAGTACTTGAGAGACTCCACCCAAGCCCAGGTCATGTCCTCACATGAGTTCCAGCTAAGACGGTTCTTAAGAAGAACCCAGGAGTAGCCTCAGAGAGGGTAGATACCACCTCGGCTCTCGGGCTTCTTACGACAAGTCGTGAAGTCCCTAAGAGGGAGCACCGAGCCGTCTCCTAGTTGTCGACAAACAACGGCTCCCTCTGGACCAGGGTACGTTCGTAAGCTCCCCTAGAGGTGTGGCCACCAACAAGGTCACGAGGAGAGACGAGAATCTCCAAGAAGAGGTCAGCCTCAGAGCTCTCCTCGGGAGGCCAACACCCTCTTGAGTTGATGGCAGCTCCCTGGCTGACGGATGCCACTACCGTACCCCACGCGTACGCTGATCACCTTGGAAGTCCTCCTGCTGCTGGTCGAGGTCGTTAGTGATCTCCCGGGGCTCAGGAATACCACCCTCTTCCTCCTCCGCTTCGTCCTCTCCATCCGAGAAACCGAAAAGCTTCCGATTGTAGTACCGAGTTTCCTTCTCCTCGCGGAGTGGAGACTTCGAAGCTGTACGCCTCTTAGAGGGCTTGTCACCTTCGGATTTAGCGGCCTTAGTATGCGCAAGACTCTCGGTAAGCGAAAGATGTTTGCGAGGTTTCTCCACCTCGTCGTTGCCAGCTTCGAGAGAACCCTTAGCCTTGACGGCCGTACTCTCAGAGCGCACATACGTCCTGGTACTGTGATACCCGTGATCACTAGCGAGCGACTGCGCGCTGTCGTGTTTGTGCTCGCCGGGCACTGGGCTGTGCCCTCCCGTAGAGCCCACATCCGCGTCACCAGCTGAGCCGATCGCCTCGGAGGCCATCTTAGTTGCCCCCTGGAGTGTCGAGCCTTTGCGCAAGGCTTAGTACTCTTGGCTTGCGCCTTTTCGGCAGCAGCCCTGGAGCGTGACTTCGCGCCGCTAGTCGCAGTGCCACGGGGAATGGTAACGGTCGATGTGGAGACCAAGAACAGGAGCGTTCATACCGCTGCTTGAGGCTTTCACTGTTAAGTGATCATCCGCAGTGATCGCGGCCAGGTCCATGTATTTCGACTTTGAGAATGAAAGTTTGTGATGTACACGCTTTCATTCTGATTGGTCGGTAAACCGAATGTAACGGGCCAGGTATTTACACCGTTACTTGCTTACACTATAGTGTCGAGGAAGCTCGCAATAGAACGACCAAGTTTTAGGCTTAAGGAAAAAAATAACTCTGACTTATTTTAGGACCAAGGCCACAGCCCTGGCCACTCAAATACACGTAATCCTTCAATTGCTAATTATGGGTATGGCTCCACATATATCAGTAAATGGCATGACAGCATTTCAGCACACGCCAGTCGTGTGTCGATGCATCTACTTTTGTAAAGCAATCTACCTAATTATGTAATGGAGGGGCCCATTACATTACCCCCTCTTAAATTTGCACCCACGCAACATAAGCAGTGGGCGAAGAACAAATCAATCTGCATGAGGATGGCGAACGGGGACTTAGCTAATGGGCGGAGTGAAACGGAGACGGAGACATCTCCTGCGAATCACAGGAGCGACAAAGCTCAGCTTGCGGAGAACTTGACAAGTAACACGATGGAACAGCAGAGGACGGGAACACTGACGTCGGCGACGTCGTCGACAGAAGCGGCACGCGGCACGCGCGTGATGGACGACCAGCTCCTGGCATGAGCTCTCAACGACATACCCAGAGCGCGGGCTCCGGATACACTGGACACGATGAAAGATCGCTTCCGCGGACTGCGACAGAAGCCTGTCAAGGGTGTCGCATATGGCGAATGGTCCAATGAAGCGGTGCTTCAGCTTGTTGCTGCCGACAGAGCTGACAGTGTCTAGCGGTAGGTTCTTTGTGTCGAGTAGCACTACGTCCCCCACCTTAAATACACTTAAGTTTCCTTTTCCATGTTTGTCAGGGTACCCCTTTTGTCTGGCCTGGGTCGCTGCCATGGCATCACGGACCCTGCTGATAACGCTCAGATTGGTATCCCAAAACGATTACACTTGTTTCGCAGCGAAACAGGTCTCACTTCTGAGACATGGGAGGAAAGAGCTTTCTGAGCCTCTCCCCCACGTAGAATAGAGGCATCAGTGTCTCCTCGATGCGTGAGAGACACGCTGGGGTGACGGAAGCCGTTCAAGTAGAACGGCGTGAGCCCCGTGGACGCGTGCATCGCGTTGTTGAGCGCATACTCACCTACAGGAAGCTGCGCCGACCACGTACGGGTGGGCTTCTGCGCACACACTGCGCAGAGTGTCCTCGAGCACTCGATTGACGCGCTCTGTCTGGCAGTCTGTCTGTGGGTGGCCCGCAGTGGACAGCTGTAGACGGGTTCCCAGTAAAGCGAACAGCATTTTCCAAAACGCAGCCGTGAATCGCGGGTCTCGGTCCGAAATAAACGTCTCCGGCAGACCATGATTGCGGAACACGCCATCGCCGAACAGCCCCGCGGTTTGTTCGCCTGCAACGGTAACGGGCACTAAAGCGAGATGTACCATCTTGCTCAGCCGACACACGAACACCAAAATTCCAATGTTGCGGTGTTCGTCGGAGGGAAGTCCAAAGATGAAGTCAAGACTCGTCGACTTCCAGCAGTCAGCCGGTACGGGCAGGCTCTGTAGTGGAGCCAAAGGGTGCCCTGCGGGTTTGACCCGCTGACGTGTTTCACATGTCTTCACGTATCGGTAGACCGACTTGTACATGTGGGTCTACCAGAAGGCCTGAGAGACCGACAGGAAGGTCTTTTCGCGGTCCAAGCCGCCGCTGGAGGGCGCGTCGTGCACCTCTGCGAGAATGTCGAAGTTTACATCCTCGCCATTGGGTACGACCACCCGTGGAGGCTCATTGGGCCTAACCCGATAATAGAGGAGGCCATCCTTCAACTCATATCGGTGGAGCCGTGAGCGCTGTCGCGACGAAAGCTAGTCGTACTTCGCTCTCGTTCCTGCTGCGAGGAGCTTGACAATAGACGCGACAGCCTCATCGTCCCGATACGCCATGCGTATCCGATCATATAGATCCGCTGTCACCCGTGTGATGTGGGCCAGCTCATACTCAAGACGCCGAGAGAGGGCGTCCGCAAGCACGTTGAACTTGCCCGGCTTGTACTCGACTCGGAAGTTGTACTCTGCGACCAAGGACACCCACCTCGCTATTCGTTGGGAGATGTGAAGCGACTTTGTCGTCGCCCTCAAGGCTGCGTGGTCTGTGTAGACCACGAAGGGCTGTGAGCCCAGAAGGTGAGCCCAAAACTTCACAAGGGCATACTTCATTGTCAGGAGCTCCTTGTCAAGGACAGGGTAGTTCCGTTCGGTGGCTTTGGGCTGCCTGGCCTGGAACGCGATGACTCGTTCATGTCCAGCCGCGTCGGTCTGCAGCTGCTTACAACTGATGGCATAGTCGAAGGCATCGCAGACGACGCTAAACGGCTTCGTCTCGTCCTGCAGGGCCAGGACAGAGACCGCTTGGAGACTAGCCTTGATGCTGTCAAAGGCATCGTGGTGCTCCTGCTCCCAGCGCCAGTCGGCGTCCTTCCGAAGGAGGCCCGATAAGGGCTTTGCAAAGCCCACGTACCCTGCGCTGTACTTGTGAAGGTAGTGGGCCAAGCCCAACCACTTTCGAAGATCCTTCAGGGATCTGGCTATGCTGCTATGACCTTGACCTTGTCTGGGTCAGCCCGAACGCCCTAGTTGCTTACGAAGCAACCGAGAGCATTGATCTCTGGTGGCGCGAAGACCCACTTGTCGATGTTGGCGTGGGGATTATTCGCTCGCACCACGTCCAACACTCGCCGGAGGTGCCCCAGATGCACCTCCATGGCCGTCTTGCCTCCCTCGGCACGGCTATGGACGATGATGTCGTCGAAGAGCGTCTGTTCGAAGGCACGTAGCGGCCTGAACAATTGCGTCACCTAGCGGTTGATCGTCGCCGGGGCATTAGACACGCCATGCGGCATGCCGAGCCACTCCCAAAGCATGTCGCTTGGAGTGCTCACCGGGGTGAGCGGGATGTCGCTCTCTCGCATCAGGATCTAGTAATATCCGTCTACCAAATCCAGCCCACTGTACAGTACGCTTCCGGTCATATTTCTTAACAACACATCCTTTCGCGAGATTGGTGTTTGGGCCGGCACCGTCGCGTTGTTCGGCTTGTTTTAGGCATGAACTAGACACCACTTTACGTTCGGCTTCCGAACGCAGAATGTTGGTGTCGAGTGTGGGGACTTCGACTGCCTGTCTTCGCTTTCGCAGCGAAGAAGGCATCGATGACCTCACACTGTTCGCGCGGAAGAGGATAAGGTTGGAGAGTGCAAAAGCAACACGAAATTGCTCGGTCGAGATCAGAGCCGCGTCCATCGCGAGCTCTACCTTTTGTACCCAGAAGTGAAGGTTCTCACCTTCCTTCCCTTCATACGGCTTAACCTTCAGCCGTTATGGCTTCGGGTGTACCGGATTTTCTTCCGCCGCCGAAGCCTGCAGGTTCTCACGCACATGCGCGATGAGCCCCTGCTCGTAAGCGTCAAATGCATAAATTCGCTCGAGCTGCTCGTCTTTAGAAAAGCAATGTCATTAGCCAATGGTTGGCCTCGGACGACCAGGGTACCTTGTACCAAATATCCCGAAGTATGACGCGTCATACTTCATGAAGCTAGCGTTACAAGCTGCATGCTTTTTCATATTTCGTCTAGAATGTACTAGCAGAAAACTATATAATTACATAAACAAATACAGTAGAACCTTGCATGGAAATACTTCGCATTTCTAGCTGCATACAAATTAAGCCACCGATACATGTATAGTGTACAATAAATCCACCGACATACAAAAAAGCCAAAATGTCAAAGAGAGAATCCAAATAGAACAGCTAAACAAATCATAAAAACAATCCACCCCTTTTGCGATTGTAAGTCATGATAGTTCTGGATATTGCGCGAGTTTGAATACTTAGTACTACTACTACAGTCCTTTACTGTAGTAGGATGTAAAAGGGTTTTGTATTTATGAAAAAAAGGTATTACTCGACAAAATCATACCAACTTAGTTACCAGCGGCCGCTCGACGCTTTTTGTGGCGAATGGCGCGGAATTCGTCTTGGATCTCATCGTTCGTCTTTCCGGATGTTTCGGGCAGCAGCAAGAACACGAACACGAACGAGATCGCCAGCATCACCGCGAACGGAACGTAAGCTAAGTCATTCATAGCACTCGAAATGTACGGGTATCCAACCCCTACGATCAAGTTGGCCGTCCAAGCCACCATCACACCGATCGACGACACAGTAGCACGTGCGTAGTCTGGGAATACATCGGCAATGACCACATACATAAGTGGACCAAGACTTACGCCGAACGAGCCGACGTATGTCGCAATGAACATAATGGACAGAGCCGACCAGTTGAACGAGAGTGACAGCGTCACACCGACGGCACTGATAAACATTCCGCCTATACCGCAAAGCAGCATACGACGGTTACCGAAGCGGGCTGCGAAGAAGCCAGATACCAACGTCGGCAGCATGTTGACAATGTCAATAATAATTGTACTGACACGGGCGTTGCTGAGTCCAGCCTGGTTAAACAAATCCGAGGAGTAGTAGAAGACTGTGTTGATACCCGTGATCTTCTGCATACAAGCGACGCCAATGGCGATGATGAACTGGCGTCGCAGAGCCGGTGCAACCAGCTCCGACAACGGGACTCCTTTACCGCTGCGAACGACCTCGTTCCCCGTCTCACTCCACGTACTCGACTGCATCTCCATGTCGTGTTTTGCGTTTGGACTCGATCCACTCGAGAGCCACGGGCACATTCTCGGCTCCAAATAGGCCGAGTGAGGACCGCTTCAGCATCGGCGCGACGGCCCTTCAGTAGCAGCCACACAGGCGACTCGACCATCAGAAACGGTGAGAAACTCAGGAAAATGGCGGCTAGTACGATCGGGAACGCAGCAATGTACCGCCAACCATCTTCAAAATCCAT
Organism: Phytophthora infestans T30-4; assembly: GCF_000142945.1. Classification (NCBI taxonomy): domain Eukaryota; phylum Oomycota; class Peronosporomycetes; order Peronosporales; family Peronosporaceae; genus Phytophthora; species Phytophthora infestans. Next base: position 310,689 of record NW_003303730.1, read on the forward strand.
GTAGAAAAAGGTTGTCGCGACTAACAAGATACCGACAGTGATACCACTGTGGAGAACAGCGCCCAGCACCGAACGGAGGTGTGGGGGTGAGATCTCGTTGATGTATCCACCGACATTACCCGTCGTGGCACCCGAGGCGATACCAGCAAGAAGACGACCAGCGGCAAAGGCCCACAGGTTCGACACGACGGCCATGACAACGGCACCGGCGATGATGAACCCACAGTTGTAGATCAGCACCTGCTTGCGACCGAACCGGTCGGCGAACTTACCGACGAACAAGGCACCGATCATACCTCCAAAAATCCATGCGTTCACGACGATTGTCCACTGAAACTTGGTGTGGCCTGGGAACATGATGCACGTGCCCTCGGCAACCGGTCGAGCGTTGCAGTCCTCGACATTGTTGAACTTGTGCAGGTTGAGTTGAGAGGTCGACCAACCGTACTGAAGAGGTAGCACAAAGGCAAGCAGGGCGCTCGTGTACAAGATGTAGGAGGGCTGGACTCGCAGTCGAGTCTCGATATCTTGCGGATCAAGTGTCGTGTTGTGGATCTCGGGGGTCTTCGACTCTGCGTAGGCGAGATCCACGGGGGAAGCAGGCACAGACTTGCTCATGATCACTGGAACGGGTGGTGGTGGAGGTGGGTGTTCTGAAGCTGGTCAATTGTGAAATGAGGGACATATTCATCTCGTGTCGAAGCTGTCGAGGAGGCACTGTCCCTGAAACAGGGCTTCAGCCTGAACTTCAGGAGAGCGGGTCACGCTGCGGGATGCTTGATCGTGGTTGAAGAAGCGGAAGTTGAAGGAGCCAACAAGTTTAGCGTCGATCGCCAAGTCTCCGATTGTGAGTGCAGAACTTCAGGGATAGTACAGGACGCAAACGGTACTATGACCGACCCAACTTTTGAGCGACAAATACGCACGGGACTGGTTGGATAGAAACTGATTGTACAGCTATCTAAAGGTATTGTGGATGATCACAGTACCTTTGATGGCTGCGATCTGGCAAGATGGCACGTATATGAGAGCTGTCGCGTAGCGGTGGATATCTTTTATGCATCCAATTCCTAGGTGCATACACTGCAATTGCTCAAACCACGCTGCGGCAGAAAAGACGGCCTTAATCCATTCGTCGTTAATCCATGGTTCTATCCGAGTAAACACCAACTAAGCATTACCAACGAGCACATTTCTTCGTCGATGTTCTAGGCTTACTCACATACAAATTTCCTGTTATTCTGCAGCGGTCAATATCGCTGTTAAAACAATACGTCTATATTACATGCGGTCGTGAAGCGGTACTACCTGCACCGAATCTTTACTTGAATGTGTGATGGACTCCCTTCTCAAAAAACAAACTGCCCCTGCTCAAGTGATTATGGACTTTTTGTATCGGCTCTTCTATGTACTTCAGAAACCAGACAGTCCTGTGGGCTTCTCTTAGACAGTGAGTATTTCGCCCGATTGGCCAACCGACTATACAATTATACTCCCCAACATGCATAAAATGGACTTAGCCGACGGTCTTGGCAACACTCGCTCGGAATTAATTTCTATTCCCAGACACAGCGCCTTGCCGAGTCGAGGACTTAGAGGCCGAGGTGGGGCAGGCCGCGCAGCGGCGCCCCCCGAGCGCAGCGCAGCAAGCGAAGAGAGGGGCGGGCCCACGGCTATAAGTCCGCAGACGAGTGCAAACGCGCTAGTGTCCTACCTTTACTCCAATTTAACCGTACTATACTATCTGTACACGTATAAAAGTCGATGCTATATTACCTCAGTCGGGCGAAATAACGAGTGCCCTTCTCTTATGCTCCAGGGGAATTGTTGGAAAAATAAGCTAGCTTAAACATTTCGTTTGAGTATTTCCTACTCAGAAATGCTTGGAGAGAGCTATAAAACCCTCCATCTCCTACAGTAAAAAGTTTATATTGCTGTTTTTTAGCTTAGCAAAAAGAGCTTCATGTATCAGTACACAGCGTACAACGTCTACAATACACGTCAAACAACATGAGCACGGCCACCGCCTACAAATCACGAGGATATCCAAGCGGCATTGTAGCGCGCCGGCTCACTCGTCTACTTCAAGTTGATTAGGCTACATAGCCTTGACTTGGGCGCGGTTGGGTCCCGACTACTGTACTGTAGGTCTGTATTCCTCAAAAATAATACACAAACGACAAATTGTATGTGATATTGGGGTGCGCATACAAACTGAGTGACGGTGCACAGTGGTACATGTATTGTCGCAGTTTGCGTCCTTAAGACAAAGCTACAGTTTTCTTAAGATCAACATCTCGTTTTTTATTATTCCACGACGGCAGCAATTGACCGCAACCGAGTAGTACTTCGATGAGCTCGAAAGCACTCGAGCGTAAGCTGAAGACACTTTTAAGAAAAGTTTAAGGCTGTAAAGTATGTCTAGATACTAATTAAATGGTTTGTAGACTTCCGAAAAATAAAGTCTTTTTTTACTTAATTTTGCATTTAAATTTCTTTTATAGCACACATTTATAATATTAATCATGCATTGTGCGTAATACCTATTAAAAATTAACTTTCTAGTGTTACATCCAATATAAACCACTTTTGATAATCTGGATATACCCTAGAGGGTTTATTCAAACACTTAACCCTACACGAACAATGCTGTTATCTAAGCAAAAGGTTTTAAGAGAAACTTCTTGATATTATAACAATATGATCGGGATTACAGTTTTCGTGCTTCCGGATGGGGTAAAAAAGGAAGTTTTGATAAGGATTGCGCATTCATCGGCTCAGTCTAATTGTCGACACATTTTCAACTTGTGTTTCCGTGTAACCCATTCATCGCGACATCTTCCTCGCAGAAGCAAGAGTCCAATTTAAATTTATGGCTCATTTGAAATTTCAAAGCCGATCAGTATGTTTTCGCATGTAAAGATGCCGAGGGCAATAAAAGATAAACCTCTCCAATTCTCCGATATTTATTTCACAGTTTAGGAGTTGCTGTTTCAATTTTCAAAACAAAGACCAAATAGTCTTTGTGTTGAAAACAACATAAACTCATGAGGTTTAGTTTGTAAACTATACACATTACTTGTGTCCTCGCCTCGCGGTTAAGTACGCCTATTCTAAACATTTGAAATTATTGAACAATTCACAGAAACTAATACCGCGCCCTCTAATACAATTAAAATTTAATTGTATTTGATGGATCTATTGGGGTTAATAGATTTATCGGCGCAAACAGGTAAAAAGAGCATACCTTTATTAAAAAAAATGGTGTGGGAGGGATGACCTAGCCCAGCTTCATCGTTTTCTTCCGAGTTTTTGATGATAGCACGCAGCGTCTGGAGCACGCATTCGGATCTTGAGGACATGGTTGTGACTAGAGAGCGGTTCAGCTTCTTGAATGTCGGTAAACGATGCAGCATCTCCGGTTCGATGCGCTTCAAACATCTCATCATGAAGAGCGACTGTGGAACGGGCATGAGGATGGCGCTACGGTCATCGATGTGGACGTAATTGACGGTATGCTGGACAATGTGGCGGCTATGGAGAAATTCTTGAAGATTCCGGTAACCGAACCCGATGTGTCCAAGATCCAGTTCATGACTGATTCGTTCAAGTTCCGCCCAGACTTAAGTGTGTCCAGGGTAAGTGTATCGTCTGCAGTGTTTCGCTCATGGTCGCAAAGGAGTTTTTCGTGGAGCTTGCATCTATCGTCAAGAACCACGGAGTCGCAGTCGAGATAGAATAGGCTGCCACAGAGCCGAGAAGTTGCGCTTTTGCAAGCGCTCGTATGATATCCTTGTGAGCGATGTGGGCTTGCCGGTCGAGGATATCATCTTCTTCAGTATCCTGACGGTGTTCACCGGTATGGAGGAGCACAGCAACTACGGTGTGGACTCAATCAACGCGTGTCGAATCATCAAGGAGTAGGCTGATCCTATACATTAACGTGCTATATGCGTGGATAGCTATCACGAGACCAGGGACTTGGGCTCGGGAAGGTGAATTGGAAAGTGAGATATATTAAAGAGTTAGAACTTACTGCTGGTCTCCTAGGAGACTCCTTAGTCGTCCACTGCGGTCCTTTGTAGCAGGACCACCGATGATGTTCATGGTGATGCTCGCTCCTTCCTTAAGCATCAGCAGCTTGCGTGTCCATGGCACGCAGGCTTGAAGTTCTTGCCGTCGTCATACACAACATGTAGTGGCGACCATGGCAGTTGGCGCCGGAGCATCAGCTGATGATGCTCGAGTGGAGTGAATGCATGTGCTGCTTGAAGAAGTGAGGTGACAGCACGCTGTCACCTTCAGCGAGCTTCAGCTTGACAGAACGTCGTCAGCACCACACAGCCCCACAAAGCTGCAGCTCGCGCGTCTCGCTTGTAGCTACTGTAGTTGAGCACGCAGTAGGTCGTCTCCAACCGACTCAACATAGTCGACCACTGCTTGTGGCACGTCCTTGTGCATCGTGTTAAAGCTCTCCCAGCTATTCTCGATAGGCTGTAGGCCAGCCCATTTCACCAACAGCTCCCAGCGCTGTAGTTCTTTGTTGTAGCGATGATCTTCGAAAGCTGCCACATCCAGCACGATACCTTGCGACGTGACCAACTCCATCATCTCTACGTCCATGTTAACCCCCCCAACGCCCAAGCCATTTTTTGACGTTATTTCAAATCATCCAACATAGTACTCATCCAACATGTAAAACCGTGCAACACTTGACTTTACTATAGTCTCGTATAATTCCGAGCACATTTCTTGTACATGCACAACAAGACAATTTCTGCAAATCCCGTCACCATGTTGTATGTACACCAGATCAAAGTTGTATATACACCGGCAGACTGCTTGAATATGGCGTACATCCAGCATGATGGAGGTTTCAAAAAAAGGTGTCGATGTATCTTTTATCAAGAGACTGTACGAAGCCTATCAATCCGGTGCAAAGCCGGGAGGTTTGAAGACAACGAAAAGCGAAACCAAACACACATCAATTGAATACAGTAAGAAAAAGCACATATTGCAGCACTACGTTCATCCACCATCAGTTATCGGCTCACTCAGTCTCGCTACCTTCCCTGTCGTCGTCGTGCGCTACGCTGTCGCTGTCGCTCCCCTCGCTAATACCTTCCTCCTCCTCTCCATCACTACTTCGGCGGCGGCGCTTACCCTTTCCTCCAGCCTCGCGATTCTGGAATCCTCGTCCACATCGCGCCCTGGGGCATTTGGCTCCATTTGCCCACTTGTGATGCCAGATCTGGTGGCAGCTCAGAGCGTTGCCAGGATAGTGGTGCGGCCAAATACGAGTACACAGATACATGCTGTACATAACGAGCAGCAGTTAGTAGTCGTTTCAGCCATATCGAATTCGTATGTACCGAGCTTTATCAGAAGTGCTGCAGGCATCGCAATAGTATTTGGTGGCTCGACGCTCTCCCACCCGGCGCTTCAGAATTGCGCACACTTTGCATTGGCGCTGCCGGCGCTTGCGCACGCCTTTCACGATCTGGTACTCAGGACATTCCCGAGGTTCGTGGCCAGGTGGCAAGGGTGGAAGCTCGTCGCCAGCTGCGGTCTCTTGTGGTCTTGGCTGTCAACATACAGCATGTGGGTCATACAATATGTCAGCATTATCCAACATGATACAGATACAACATCAGGACTTACACTTTCATCGAAGTCGTACTTGGTCAGAGCAAGCAGCTGGGCATGAAGCTCCACTAGGAATTCTGCGTGCGACATTGGAGACCCACCATTTCGCTTATGTGCCTCACGAAAGATGATATACGCATTCACAATCGCCACATCCACAAGCCCCAAGAATATGGACTTGTACTATTTCTTGCACCAAGTCTGCAACTGCAACGAGTAACGCTGGAGGCGCAGCTGGTCATGGACATCCACGCCCCCCATCCATTTGTGATAGTCTCGAATCATAGCAGGACAAGGGACATCAGTCCGTCTGCCGTGTGTTCCACGTGCACGCCTCTCTGATAACAAGCACAACATTGATTAGATGAATAGGAAACAGCACCTCTTGCATATACGTACGACACTCCTCCATCGCACGGCTCGATCCAGTCCCCAAGAATTGCACGGGTTTTCTATCCCACCACACTAAAGCCGTCATTAGGGGGCAAGCTTTTGCCACTGCCATTCTTGTTGTACCGTGCGGTATGCTTTTGGGTCGGTCTCGATTTTTTTCAACAATTTGCTGAGGATAGCCCACTTTGTCACCCATTATCGTGCCGATACTGTAGACATTCCTATGTAGTAGTTATAACGCCAGTTGAACTGACGTATAAAATCGATCCGTCACTACAATGTGATAGACGTCATCTTCGGGTGGTGGCAGGACAGCTTCCAAGTTTCGGATAACTGCTGACGGCCCGGTGTTTGGATCTGCAGATCGCTGACTGTCTGGAACGTTGCCTACTTCATGGACCTGCTGCGCTTTGCCACAATACACCTCAAGTCTTCTTGTTGTAGGATACAGCATACAAGCATACAACATTAGATACAACATGATAGACTTGGTCAAAAAAAAAAACGCGAGTCCGCAAGGACTCGCAGTCATCTCACCTCATACAGTAGGAAGTATCTGCACAACACGTCAGAAAAAGCTTTGTGCCCCACTTGTGAGGCTTCGCCTTGAGATATTGACGCGTAGGATTGTTCCGGTTCTTCAGAGGTAGAACGCCCTCATCAAATGATATGATCGGCGGCGTTTTGTAACCCAACGGAAACGTTTCTTGCAGCGTTTCAACGATAGACCTGACTTTCCAGGCGTGGTCAGTTGCTGCTCTCGTGTCTGCGTTGTTGGTGAAGTGAAGATTTCCCATGATGTGTTCAAAGCGGTTTCGCGGCAAAAAATCGTTGAACGTCCCCCGTGGGATAGCTCCCACTGCATTAGTGCCTCAATGATCACGTAACCTGCGGCGGTGAGGGTTCAGCATTCTTGCCATCAGTAATCCAAGCGCTTGCAGTATCTCGTGCGGCTTGACGTCCCGCTTCTTGGCCTCGCGATGCAAAAACCACTCTTTGGACTTCTTGGCAGGTGTCTTCTGCGAGCTGAACATACGCTCCACTCGTGAAGTGAGGTTCTGCACAAAGTAGCGATTGGTTTCCTTTGCAACTTGTCTCCACAAACTCTTCGGCATGAAAAAGAAGAATAGCTTGAGCGGTGAGTGTGTCAGGGCCAGTACCTCGTCGGTTGGTCCATACTCCCCAGAATATAATCCTGGGTAATGTTGGTCAGGCGGGAAATTGTCTGGGTCTACATGTTGTATATACATCATATATCATGTTAGAATATGTTGGAGGCTACACCCCTCATTGTCACGAACCTAAGTTCCACCCGTTAGCTCGCATGGCAGCCATGTTGGCATCGTCCATCACAAAATCAACCATTTCCGGCTTCTCTAAGACGCTCCACTGCTGTGTCGAACCAGCTGCTTCTCCATCAGCACTCATAGTATCTGATCCAGCCTCACTATCGTCCTCATCACTGTAGTCTTCACCCGACGCAAAGCCCTCACCTTCACTTCTCGCTCGACTCCACTCGTCATCATCATCGTAAAACGTAATCTCGGTCTCTGTTTCCTCGCAATCAGAGTTCAACGCATCAAACTCGTCAGCGAAAGCGGGGGCAGCGATAGGAGAGGCTGAGACCGACGTTCTTTCAGGTGAAATTGGAGCGGAACACAGCGAGGCTGGAGCAGAAGTCGGCGAAACAGGGGTAGAGGTTGCCGCGTCGGGGACAGGAGTCTGGGAAATGGATGCTGAGCTTTCACTATGATACGCACAACGTTAGTATACATAATCAGCATCAAAGACTTTGCCACGTACCAATCGTCTTCTGGTGCTGCAACTGGACATTCAGGAGCTGGACATTCAGGAGCTGGACATTCAGGAGACGGGGGTGGCGCAGGCGCTGCAGACAACGTTCGAGGCGACGGTGCTTCTGACGTATCTTGAGGATCGGTGGAACCCCTGTCGATAGACAATATATGTTAGCTGCTGTTCATGTTGTTTACATGTTGTCGATAACGACGTTGTAGGGAAAGCATAGCGACGCTGTATCCATGTTGTATGTCCCAAATGTTGTATGTACCTGCGCAGCGTACAACAACACTTCGTGAGAACATGTAGTATCTGACAGCATAAAACATGGTGTACCTCTCTGGTGTCCCACTTGGTTGGCGGCTCCTCTTCTTGTTCGCTTCACCAATCGCCTCCAATCTCTTCCTGGCCTCGGCCAAAGCGATGCTCCCTTGTTCCTCGGCATTCGCCGAATCTTCACAGCGCGATTCGGCAGCTGCTGTCTTCGCTGCTTTTGCCGCTGCCTTAGCAACTTGCGACGCGGTGGGTTTTCGTGGCTTCTTGGTCGGGGTCGCCTTCTTGGTCGGGGTCGCCTTCTTGGTCGGGGTCGCCGCGGCCGTCTTCTTCTTCTTCTTCTTTGGCGGCCGTGTCTTGACTGGGGAGTCTGCTGCATCCAGTCGCTCATCGTCTGCATCAGCATCCGCTTCCTCGTCGAACCGATCGGGATCATAGTCCTCATCATCGTCGCTCAAGTCCCTACTAGCAGCCAACCGTTTCTTGCCGGAGCCTGCCAACGTCTTTGCGGCGACAGCACGTTGCTGTTGCGAGATCAAACGTCGCTGCGCACGCACGTAACAGGCATCTTTGCCGATCGGAACCGGAAGCAGAGGACGAGCTGTCGCGCTGCGTGTAGGTGCTGGATCTTCTCCGAAGTCAGCATCCTCCTCTCGTTCGCCAGCCAGGTACGCCGCATGCTCCTTCCTGATGCGCTCTCGGTCGTGCGCAGTTCGGCCATCCAGACGTTGCAGGAACTGCTGGCGTTCGCGGCGTGTTTCTCGAGGCGGGGCCATCGTGCACACGTGTCTCTCCTTCAGGTCTTTTCTCGAAATGAGCTCTCAGCCACCAACCCAGGGGAGAATCTGTATTGTTTATTGCCAAAGAGACTGATCTCAACAACCCCAGACCTGTGCATTCTCAAGTTTGCCCATATTTTGCAACAAAATAGCCCAACTTTTAACATGTTGTACGTACAACATGATTCCTGCTGTACGTACAACCGTTGGGCGTTGGGGGGTTAAGGTCAGCATCAGCGTAATACTTCAGACGGGAGCCCTGTATTTCGTACCCTTTACCACTCACCAGATGCTCCACCTTGAACGCGTGCGGAAGTGCCTTCGTAATGCAAAATGGACCCAGCCACTGGCCAAGTAGCTTGTTGTTGGGTAGTCGCTGATCGATTTTGGACCACAGAACATAATCTCCAACATCGAAATTGCACACCACGCCAGTTTTCTTCTGCATGTCCGCCAACCACTTGCGCTCCTTAATGTCCACGACTTCTTTGTGTAATCCCTCCAGCGACAGCCGCAGCTTGGCCAGTTGAGGTTCCACGTCCTCGAGATCCACAATCAGAATTTCTTCGCCATTCTGGGCCGGACGAACGACCATATCGAGGGCAGATGGTGACTGCAGTCCTGTAAAAAGCTCAGTGGGAGAATGACCAGCTAAAGAACGCATCGGTGTGTGGTTGAGATTCGCCTGTAGCAGGTCTCTGCTGACGCGTTCTACGGTGCCGTTGAGCCACGGCGAGTATACAGGCGAGAATGAACGTTCAATCTTGAGCCGTGCACAGAAGTTATCCACAGTCTGGTTCCGAAAGTGAACGCCTTGGTCAGAAATCAAAATAATTGGGCATCCATATCTCTTGTACCAATCGATAAGAGCCTCTGCGGCCACATACGCCGTCGGGCTGGAACATGGAAACACTTCACAAAAGTGTGTCAAAGAGTCCTTGAGCACCAACACATACTTCGCTTCGCCGAAGGTGTCACCAAGGTAGGTGAAATCCCAATGCAGTGCTTGATTTCTTGTCCTTGCTGTGAAAGTAGGGCCATAGGGTCTCTGGATCTGTCGGGGGCCCTTGACGTGCTTGCATATTAGACACGATCTAACAAATTGAGACACCTTCTTGCTGCGATTCACCACGAAGAATCTGTCGGCGAGTAGCGCCACCATAGCAGCTTCACCTCTGTGACCCTGTGCACCACAGTGTGCCACTACCATAATGCGAGATAGTAGATCCTTAGCGCTTGTCGGAATCCATGGTTTGTGGTCCACAACCAACACTCCTCCCTCCTCCACGACCGGCAGCGAAGTAGAAACCCGAGAAGCTGATGCCTGTGCGTCTTTAATGTCCGAAGACCCTGGGTATACAAACTCAGCGTCCGCCAGCGGCCTTAGGCGGGACATGTTAAAACGGCCGATGGAGTCTGGCGACGGGTTTGGACAGCAAGGACATGAACCATCTCACGTAATAGCCACCTAGAGATGATATCGGCCCACAAGTTACGCTCCCCTGAAATATGCTCGATAGTGTATCGTAACCCGAGGAGACGCAGCGACCAGCGCTGCAGACGATCGTGGACATGTTGCTTGACATCCATTGTAGGCGAGAATAGGTAGATGAAATTGGCATGGTCACAATAGAGCCTAAATCCTTTCTGACGCAGCAGAAGGTATTCCAGATCTGAGCAGGCCTTGATGATCGGAAACGCCTCCTTCTCGATTATAGGCCAATGAAGTTGAGCGTCGCGAAAAACACCACCTACATATAACCAGCGAGTGATCTTGTTCATCGGCTGGTCGGGAGCCGTCCCAATTACGGACTGCTGTCACGACAATGCTGTATCCATTCAGGCTTGCGTCCGTGAACATACACAGGTCATCTCCTTCTACTGGAAAAGTCATCATGGCCGTGGCCTTGATGGCAGCAACAGCTGCACTGAAGGCCGCGCCCTCAAGCTCCGTCCATTGGATATTAACATTGAGTGCGTTACGGTTGCGCCGACCGACCTTCTTCTTCTCGGCATCGAGTTTAGCCAGAAAGGGAGAGAATATACGCGTAAAATCCACGATAGAATCACGAAGCCAATTGGATGCACAGACGAAGTATTGCAGCTCGGCGACTGTCGATGGCAGTGGAAGCTCCGTCAATGCACTGATACGGCGCGGATCATGACGATCACCATCGCCAGAGATAACGCGAACCACACCATGTCACCTCACGCTTGAAAATGACGCTCTTCTTCGCGTTGAGCTTAATGTTGTGCCTGTGTAGCAGCATAAAGAATCGTCGCGGGACATCAATAAACTCGTCCATCGTCTTAGCATATAAAAGCACATCGTCGATCCACACCTGTGCATTGTTGGGAATCAAGTGGCCAAGACGCGCTGCATTTGACCCTGGAAATGGAGTGCTGAGTCCATTGCACCTTGAGGGACCCGTGTTGGTGTATACACACCTTCATCTGTCATAAATGACAGCACCTCCTGGCTCTCTTCTGAGAGCGGCAACTGCCAGAATCCGTTCTTCATGTCAAAGTTAGCCATGGCTACAGCACCATTCACGCTGTTCATCACTGCTGCTACATCAGGCATGGTACCAGCAATTGGCACCGTGGCTTGATTAACAGCACGGTAATCGATTGTGAGGCGAAATTCATCTTTGGATCCTGGTTTGCGAACAGGGACGACCGCGCTTGCCCAGCGTGCCGACCTGTTCTCTTTCACAAGTCCATTCTTGGCAAGCTGCGCCACGTGCTCACGAATAAACTGCCGCTGCAGGGGTGCGTACTTGCGTTGCTTGCAGCGAATTGGAGTGGTGCCTTCCTTTAGCTGAATGCGTAGCGGCTCCACCTTAGCGGGAGGACCATCACTCAGACTATCTTTCCATATATCTGGATACTGGTTTAGAACGCCATGCAATTCTTCAACTTGTTCGGCGGCCATGCCATTAGCAGCGGCGTCAGCGACCATCGCATTAATGCTGCCCTGTGCGTCCTTATCCAGTTGGTGATCCTGCGAGGTATCTCCCACCTCATAGTCGTCACTGTCATTCACGAAGTCAGCCCCATTGGCTAATTGAGCCAGCATGTCGTCCACATTGATACCCAGCTCATTTAGGGTGTCCTTGCCTAGTAAAAGGTCTTCTTCTTCGCTGTCCATAACCACACATGTGACAGATGGCACGTTCACCACACCTGCGGCCGTGTTCAGTTTGAGATCCACTTCGACCGTACAGTCGCATTCTAGTCGTCGGCCGTCAGCAACCACTACTTCCACTAGGACGTCCAAGCGTTGAATGAGCAGGTCAGGCTGGAGGCCCAGTAAAGAGTGTACCACACAACTTGGGATCACACTGCGCTCAGCACCCGTGTCTGGAATGAACATGACGTCAAGAAGGTTATTAATCTTCACAGTGTTTGCGCTTTCACGGCCTTTAACAACCTTCGAGCGGACCACAGTGCTGCTCGAGTCCTTGGTAGCGCGATAGCGGGCTAGAGCTTCTTCACGCTGCGCAGCTGTGGCTGTAGGGCACTCACGCATCCAATGGGGGCCATGGCAAACTAGACAACCGTCCACAGGCGGTGTCGCGGCCTTGGCAGGCTTCGGGGAGCCTTTGCTCCTCTCGGTACTAGCTGTAATATCGCGGCGTCGTCCATCCTTACCAGCCTTGGTGCTCAGTTTTGGTCCTGACGCGCCAGTTGTGCTGAAGGCGGGTTGACGCTGGGAACTACGCGACGAACCGCTCTCCTTAGTGAGGCGATGAAAACGCTGTTGCGCTTTGGCATGCTCTAGTATGAGATTGAATAGCGCCACGTCATCTGTCTTGCAATCTCGGCGCTCCAACTCAACTAGACGCTGGATCTGTTCTTTTAAAACAGCAGGCTGAAGATTCTCGATCAGCAGGCGACACCTGGCCTTCATACGATCTCTGTATCCTTGTAGAGACGGATCTGTTTTGCCAATCAGACCCTGTAGGCCGTTCTCTTCCACTATCTTTGTAAAGTCTTGAAAGTAGCGAAAGACGCGAGCATCACAGTCATCTGTAGTCAGATCCATGTGTAGTGATTGGTGAGCCAATGACTTCACGTCGGGCACAAACTCATTGACGAGAGCTTGACTGCGAGCATGAATAAGCTGCAGGACATCACTGTCCGTCATGGACTCCAGCGGGCGTTGCAGGATGTAGGCCGAGATGATTGCAGCACTTCAGGCTGTATAGCGCCCTTTACCGTTCCTACCACACGCTCGAATATTTCACCAGTCACAGTGCAGCGGTGACGTATCTTGGTCACGTAGTGGCTCCACTCACGGTACCATGACACTAGCGAGGCATGATCCCAGCTTACAAGCTTGGGTGGTGGAACGACTTCGTAAATTGGCTGGGGAACGGTAGGGCCAGCGTCCATGTTGACGTCTCCGTCCGGGTCCAATGGGAACCTGCCGCCTACCATATCTCAAGGTAAGGAGCAGTAGCGAACTTAAGGCGAACTTTGCCTAGGTTCTAAGGAAAGTCGTACTTATCCGACCGGTTTTGCTCTTCCGTCGGCGACGCGCACTGAAGGGAGATACAGCCTTGTCGACGACGCGCACGAGGTCGCAAAAGAGAGGTTCCAACGCTTCCAAGCGAAAGAATTCTTTATCACGAGACCGGGGACTTGGGCTCGGGAAGGTGAATTGGAAAGTGAGATATATTAAAGAGTTAGAACTTACTGCTGGTCTCCTAGGAGACTCCTTAGTCGTCCACTGCGGTCCTTTGTAGCAGGACCACCGATGATGTTCATGGTGATGCTCGCTCCTTCCTTGAGCATCAGCAACTTGCGTGTCCATGGCACGCAGGCTTGAAGTTCTTGCCGTCGTCATACACAACATGTAGTGGCGACCATGGCAGTTGGCGCCGGAGCATCAGCTGATGATGCTCGAGTGGAGTGAATGCATGTGCTGCTTGAAGAAGTGAGGCGACAGCACGCTGTCACCTTCAGCGAGCTTCAGCTTGACAGAACGTCGTCAGCACCACAATAGCATGTTTGTACGTGTAAAGCTTTCGTAGGTAACGTGTTGGTGTCACTAGCAACCTATTGAAAATTATCAATTTTCTTTTTTATATTGTACAAGAAGGCTCATAAGCCGCAACGGGCGCTTTCATGGCATTTAAACAGAAGAAGAATCGGCTTGAGGTTGGAATGTCATCCGAGAGGCCATCCACCGTGTGTTGCTGTACCACGCAGTCAAGGCTGGTATGGACATGGGAATGCTGACAAGTACCGTGTAAACTTTTTATCGCTTGTAGTATAAACATACCAAAGTCTGTAGGCACTAGACACTTACAAGTTGCAACGATATTCGGCATGCATTTGTGTTTGTAAGCTAACGTTAGTACTGAAGCACACTTAGACGGACAGTAGCCAGCATCACGTAAGCTTTTTATCGCTTATTATATAAGCCCTTGATCAAATTTCAGAGCTTCTTCGGGCGAAGCACGACTTTGTTCAGAGGGGGGGTCCAGTTATCAAGATAACCGAGCTTAAAGTTGGCCAACTAGTTTTCGCATGTTAAATTAAATGAAAGCTTGTTGGCTCTATTAATTTCGTAACCCTTCTACCCCGAGAAATTATTATGTATCATACAGAATAAGAGTTTATGTTGATTAAAGTATACTTGAAAACCTGCAAAAATTATGCTGTGTAAGCCCCTTCACATTCTATGGCAAAAAATAGGACACCTCAAGCACAAAAGCGCCACGAAAGTGGACATAGAATTCACTATGTATCCACCAGCTGTGCAAATCGGGATCTTCCATTGGCTGAGCTCAAGGTAAAGCACAGCCATATCCTGCTGGTCTTTAAAACCCGTCGACTCCGATACTATCATCTTTCCGTCGCGCCTACCAGTCACGCTTGGCGCCAAACCAAAGCGCGCCACGCGAACGCGCACGCGAAGAGGAAAAAATCGCCCAGTTCCTAACTAACGACTTAGTGAGGAGGATCTGGGCGATTTCTTCTTGCAGATACCACGACAACTCGACTCAGATAAGTGCACTTCACTACCAGGTATTGCCTCTCACTTAGCTCTCCTCCCTCTTACGCTTACGGAACCTAATCTTCTTTTCTAGCCCTGGCGGGTTGCTCTTGCCGTCGTTCCAGAGCTCGTGCCAAATACACAGGTACTGCCGACGCTTGTGTTGCTTGCTCGATGAATAGAAATCGTCTGTGTTGACTAACGTGTGCTGCTGCCTTGCCATGGGTACAGAAATCAGGTCCTCAGCGTTCATGTGCATCTTGAAGCTGATCATACGGAGGCCGAGTAGCTGCATGTGTAAGCGGCGTAGATATTCAGCGTGCGTAGGTGGATTCTTGCCGTGTCTTTTTAGCGTGATACAGTGAATCATATACCGGTACCTATTTACCAGGGCCATGTCCACAATGCACAGGAACAGCTGCCTGTAGTACTTGCGCAGCGATATGGCCTTCTGGATGCTGTACCTCTGCAGCCACAGCTGATCGTGGACATCCACGCCCCCCCATGCCTAAGCCGTAGTCCACGATCAGCTGTGGACACGGTACTGTGCTTCGAGCTCCATCCTTTTCGGTGCGCTGCACGCTTGTGAGATGCGTGCTGCATCCGGTGGCCAGCATGTTGACTGGCTTCGAGTCCATCCAGCTCAACGCAACTAGCTGAGGGTGCTCATGAGACTGCGCAATTCGGTACATTCCTCTTGAGATTCGTTTTGGTCTCTCTTTTTTAGTGAAGTGGATTGGGCACCAGCCCAGCCGGTCAACTCGTGCTGTGCCTACATGATACAAATCCATACTCAGGAGCTTCAGACTGAGCGCCACCGACGAATAGAAACTGTCCGTGACAATTAAACGTTTCGCAGCAGCGCCTTCGACACGTTCCAAATGACAACTTGGGGGCCCAAACCCAAGGTGTAACGAGATTGTTTCTTCCTCTTGTGTTTTTCAGCACCGCAGTAGATCTCGTTTCTAAAGTATTAAATACAGAATACCATTAGTATGAGTCCGTAATTCTGTAGGATCCAGAATATAAACGCTAACCAATAGAGCAGTGCTTGCATACCTTGAGCAATATGCTGTCTCTGCACAGCACGTCATGTAAAAAAAATTCAGTCCTTACTGGGCTTGTCAGGCATGAACACTCTCATCGGGTTGTACTTGCTGCAGTTGGGCATCATGCCTTTATCTAAAGACACAACCCTAACCAGCCGATACCCACGCCAAAAGGGTTTTCCCACAGCCTGCATAACTGGTCGGATTTTCCAAGCTTCGCCTTCGTGTGCTCCGCTAGCCTCGTTGTCGTTGAAATGCAGGAACTGCATGATGGCCTCGAAGCGATCTAAAGTTCAAAACGTTCCACGAGGGACTGCTCCGTCTTCTTCAGTACTTTAATGGTTAGCGAGGCCATCGCGGATAGGCGCTATAGCTCTAGCAATAAGAAGTCCAATCACGTACACAAACTCGTGCGGCTCGACCTTCTTGAACTTGTTGAGGTCGGCGATAATATCCTCCAGATTCGGGACACTGACGCGCGGATCCCTGACCTGACGTTCTAGCAGTTTGTTGCGTCGGGACAGAGCAATCGTAGGTATGTTCTGATCCCGGTAGCGATTAGTCTCTTCAGCGATGCGTACCCACAGTTGTTTTGGAAGGAAGTGAAAGAACATGCCGAGCGGAGAATCTGCGTATGCGACTGCTGATTGTGTGGGGCCCCATTGTCCGTCAAAAAAATATGTGGCGGCATCCAGTTTAAGATTTCCGATATCATAATAAAAACGGATAATACAGAATTAGCAGTAAAATATACGTTATTCTGAATAGTACAGACTTACAGCTGTGCTCTTCATCGTAGGCAACCCAACCAGACTCAGCAATTGCGCGAAGTTAATCGGTCGTCCTGTCAAATGACCCGCTGTCATTTTCATTTATTTTAAACCCTACTAATTCTTCTACACCTTCCGTCGTCCCCGGGGGCCACTGGTTGTCTTCTAGGATATTATCGTCGTCGGCACCAGACTCTGAGTCGCTCAGGTTCGCCGCATCCACCAGATTCACGTCGTCATCAGGGATCGAATCAAAAAGATTTTTCGTTCGCAGCCCAACCATAAATTGATCGCTGTCGAAGACGTCAATACGCACGGTGTCGACGGATTCGCCACGCACACTGCTGGTATCTTCGTCATTCAAGCTAGCTAAGTTTTCCACACCGGTATGTTCTGTAGACCCCGGAATAGTGAGGCATGGTCCTAAGGCTTGCTCTGTAGATTCTGGAATATTGTCATGATCGACGGCTCGCTCCATTTCAGCAACCGTCTCCTCCAATTTACGACTTATCGAGCAGGGTGAGGGCAGGGCGGTGGGAGACTGGCTTACAGGGACGGTCACCGAAGGCGAAGCGAGCGCTTCCCCCGAGCCCACAGAACTTGACGTCGTAGGTTTCGAGTCGTTGGGACATGGCACTTGCCTCCCGGCCACTGTATACGCGGCAAGCTTGCCCATCGGATCCGAAACAGTGATGTTAACTCGTGGTACTGGCAATTCAAGCCAACCCGACCGGCGCGCAAATACCATTACCTGCTTCTTGATCGCATAAAGATTTTTGTACATGTAAAGTTAGTTGAATTTTCCTAGTCAATGGTTGAGGGTAGATAGACGGGGATTTTTCTTCGGTAATAGAAAGACGGATATAAGGTTTGAAAATCGTAGCAACAGCCCTCACTGGCCGTTAGAGAACTGCCTTCCTCTCCCACCTTTTAAAAAGCTAAACGGCCCAGGAGAGAAGACGTTCATACAGCTATGGCGCGAGCTCTGCAAGGACGGGTGGAAGCCGCTGGATATATTATCTTGCATAAACGCTTGTTCTGTAGAATACAGAATACCGGGCTAGACGGGCTAATTGACCCCTATTCCTCAACCTATTGCTATTCTTACGAATCGAAGCAAAAGCGGAAGTGAGGAGCTACCGTCTTACCACGCATATAAGACATATGTGCTGTAAATGAATACAACACTGCTTGTGCGTTATATTCTTTTAGAAAGCCTATGTGTTGTACAGCGAACAAATGTTTTGACTTTGAAGAAGCAAGTTTGTGGGTCCTGGAATCTGGCTTGGTCGTTTAGGCTTGACCCTCCTACGCGATCGGCGTGGGCTCAAACCGCCACGTTGTGCTTCTTACTAAGAGCGGCAAAGCCGCGACCTTTCACGCCTATCCGATTGTCTGCTAGAACAGCGAGTTTCTCGTGGATACTATAGCTACGTCGCTCAGCACTCATGGCTGTGTAAATTCTAAAATAAGAGAATTAAAGCCAAGTAACAGCAGCACCGACAAGTTTGTTCAGAAGGATGGTTGGTTGGGAGCTCTCAAGAATATTCATTGGTTGGTACAGCCTGTGTTTTAAGTAGGTTTCAGTCACATGTCTTCTAATTAGGTAGGTGGTCAAATTGATGTTTAAGCTACATGTCAAGCGAATCCCGTATTTATTTAGAGCACATATGCCTTATATGCGGGGTAAGACAATAGTCCTCTCTTCCTACCCACTATGCTTCCTCTCCTCATCGCACTTAGTGTGTGCCTCGATTATAGAGGGGCTCCTCTACCAATCATTGGTCAGAGTAATGCGACAGGCAGTCCCAACTTGCCGCACCAGTAAACACCCACCTGTTATTCAAGCAGCTAAAGTGAATAATTGCAAGTTTGGCTATCAACAGCGAGGAATGATTACCACGCTGACAATAATCTGCTCATGCTATCTATCACTGCAGGAAGAACATAGGGAGAAGCTACGTTGCTGTGGTGAGAATTTCAGTTTAAGTTCGTGTCTAGGATTAAATGGTCCGGCCGGTAGTACCATTTTATCGTATGAGATACTCGAAGACTACAAGTTGTAAGAGGTTGAGACCATGAACAGTATGCTCTATCAAGACCGTGACGCCAATTCGTACCGAAGATCTACAATGTAGACTGACTTGAAATCGTGTGCAAGCGACTGGCTATATTTGGCGGCAAATATCCTACCCGCGCATTTCTGGGATCCAGGGTGCTCGTACACATTGAGCTAGGCTCAGTCGGTGGCTGCGTGCATCGAAATAGAGTTATTTGGTAGAAGTTAGCTCTCCCAAGTACGATGCCCTCAGAGTCTGGTTTGTAGAATTGCGGTAAATAGTATCTAGTAAAAGTAGACCTTAAGTTATAGGTTTGATATCTGTTTGTAAGGATGCCCTACGCGTTTCGATAATACACCACACTATGCACACGTTTCAGCTGTGCCAGTCCTTTTTTTAAGTGTCGGTTACGCGGCAGTGGGAGTAGTAATTGCGCTTTGAAACTGTGCTGGGTTACGGTATACTATAGTACGTAAACAAAGATTCCGACCGGCCCACGAATCACTTTTCAATTTCTCTCAAGCCCTAAAAGTGTTGTATCGTTCTAATGCCAGTCATCCCGCAACTCAGTTATACCCTCCTTCTCGTAGCTCTCGCGTTCTCCACAATTACATCCACGGCTACGACTGGCAATACGATGAGCGGACGCTCGGATCTGCTTGCTCCACTTCTCCTGATAATTCTGATACGACCACGTTTAATCGATTTCTGAGGCAAGCTGTCAAAGCATCTCAGAGAAGCAGCAACTATCCCAGCTACAAATTGGAGTCTGTTGCAGCAGAAGGACGAGGATGGCTTACCAATTTTTTTTGGTGAAAAAATCCACCTTGAAACAGCTTCGGAGACAACATATGCGGCGCTATTGGCCGACTCAGCAGCGAGAACGAAGGTGTTCAAGAAACTGGAAAGAACATACAGCAACCCCTTGAAGGCCTATTTAGCAGGGAACCCGAGAATGCAATACTTAAATTAATACATCGATGTGAGCTGAGAAAATTAATAATTCAATTATTTGCAAAACCTCGCAAGTCACGAATGTAGTTCAGAAACATTATCATCTCGAGCCTGGCTGGAGACATTCGTAGATCAGACAGCACAAGCTTAGCGAGAGAGAAGAAGCGCTCACACTCGTTAGACGTTGGCGGGATGTACGCGACGTCGACGTAGTGCGCAATTGCGTTTCTTGAGCGCCGCTCTCACAATAGAACGCTCTTCGGCGGCTCATGAAGACGACCGTTCGAGATCAGGCGACCTAAATTCAGCGCAGGCTAATTTTTCCGCGACGTTCTGCGCTTCCCCACGCTGTAACTTGACTAGACCTTACTCAAAATTGGGGTTATTCCCGTTGTTGGCAGCCATAAATTAATAATTAAATTAAAAATTTGGATTAATTTTTACGCATATTATTTTTTCGGGTTCCCTGCTATTTAGCGTTCGGTGGCACTGCAATGGACATGCAAAGCTCCAAGTCGAAGCTCTTCAAAGCATTCGGGAATTGGTACGATAACAGACACCGTCGACTAAAAGCACGGAGAGTAACTTCTCCAGGTGCACAACTATAGCTGTCTGTCGAGGGAGTACGGAACAAAGCAAAAGAAGTAGATGGGAGTAAATCGGAAGGCCCAGATGGTCTGATTGGATGAGCAGTTGAATATATCACTACATTAAATCTCCAGATGTAACGTTCAACCCCGCAGTTTCCGCAGCAGTGGATAATTAAAGAATCTCTGAAATCTTATTTATTTGAAATATAAAGGATACTCAAAAACAAATATAACGTAATACTAGTTTTTTTTAGAGATTCAATCGAGATTTAATAGTGCGGAGCACTCGTACATCATATTATGCTCAAGCTGCAACCTATTCCAGCTAATACTGTATAGAAACTAAAGTTAAATTATGGATGGTCTCTTTTTATCAATTAAAACAACAGATTTGAGTCATATGCTGTGACACTTGTATCGAGCCAATACAAGAATATGCGTATAAGTACAACGCCCCATATATCTCCAACATAAGAAACATAGAGCTCATGCGCTGTACAGGGAAATGCATGATTGATAACGTAAAGACCTCCCTTACAGCTGCCAGCTATACTTGCAAATTACACAAATATTTACCATTTAGTGTCTACTTAAGCCCTTGCCCGCGGAGGGTGTGAAAACATCATTTGATACTCCGAACAGTATAATGATATCTTGCTTTCACTATGACTCTAAATCCGCAAGCGCACTTCTTCATCCCTTCCCGTACGTCGAACTCATCGGATTGGGCCACGTGTTCAAAGGGACGAATATGATTGGCTTTTAAACAGATGGCCTGAAGTATAGTGGATATCCCGATCTAGATAACATGGCAGAAATCGGTTTCCCTCCAGACGTTTACGATTTTCGTCGGGTGGGCAAATAGTGACATGAATTTCAACGCAAATTGACCGGTGCTCAAAAAGGAGAAATGGACTTCAAATACAGCGACTGATATTCAAGTACAGTAAGCGCTTCTGTTGGTACAGGCATATATAAGGGCTGTCTAAACTAGCCATAACTACGTAGAACCAGGGCGCCAAGTGCGAGGGGGAAATCAGGGCGTCGAATTTTTCAACGTAGAAGATGCATTGTTGAATTATGTGCAATCCGACGGGAAGACCTGCGCGAGGCTCCACATCTCGAACGTTAAAGCTCGGCCGGAAGGGCATGCAAGTACGTCTACAAATAATATGATTTCCAATTGCTAGCTTCTGTTGTTTGCACAAGTTGTCGGGCCTGCTGACGGCAGCACTCCGCCTGACCACTATTGTGGACAATCAACGGCTAGAAAGGCGTCCGCCAAAACGAATATGATGCCGGTTGTACCAGCAAAGAGTCTTGCTGACGCGTCGTTTATGAAGCCGACAAAGAAGAAGGAGACTAAGAAGCATCTTGCTGAAGAAGCGAGTACTCGTCGCCGGAAGATGGCTGCATTTGACAGAGTTTGGGGATACCAGAACAACCCGGTGCGCGTGAGTTTAACGCTAATAGTGTGTGCGAAACCTTATGTGCTCTGATACTATGAGCGTGAAGCAAGTGACCGAAAACCTGTATGTCCACCTGAACATCCCGACACTGGACAGAGGCGTCTGGGCTTACCTCTCCTGTCATGAAAGGTATACAATGCATTCACTACGCTGACAAGAATTGTTAATATATTAAAGGCAATGCTGACACGGACACCCCAGTTGAGGTAAATGATGACGCGGATGGCGATGAAGACGCGGCTAATGCTGACGCGGACGCTATAATGGCACAGCTGACGAGACTAGAATGCTGCTGTAATTATCATTGATGAGCCCGAGTCGCATAGCGACGAGGATGACAGTGTGAAGTCGATTAGGTGCCTCAGCAGACGAAGCCTCTAGTCCTGAAAATGATAAGGAAAGCGACGATGACGGGACTTACGACGAGCAGAAAGAAGTGCTTTATTTATAAAGCGTCGAGCTGTAAGGAGATACCGATGAATCGAGCCAGCTTCCCCTCTCTTCAGGTGAAAATTCACCGCTTCATTATGACTACGTGGACACCTTGGACCCGAATCCACCGCAGCTGGTGGAACAGTGCTGGATAAGGATAGTATAGGTGATGAGAGCACGGCAGAGCCTGACTCTGGTGCCGCCAGCGAGATTGACGCGAGTGACGCAGAAATATGCAAGTCTAAAATGATACGGGTTGCAGAGTTGATGAGTACCACAGAGCGAGAACGCTTGCATCTTCGCATTCAAGGTAAGCATCATAAAGCACGATTGTTATCCTGACAGAATCGTCCGAGGTGTATATGAATGAGCAACCGGATCAAATGAATATCGAGGGTAGGAATGCGTTGCTCGACAACGTGGAAGCAGAAATCGTGACCGACGTAGATGTTGCCAAAACTGTATGCAGGGTACTGTGAGCCTTCGCTAAATATCATCGCAACATCGAAGTCACCGCTGAATCTCTTCTACGATATCTTGACAAAATCTATCTGGCGGGAAGTAGCAGCCCAAACTAACTTCTACTGGAAACGTTAGAAGGAAGACTGCAACAAGCTGAGGGAAAAGAAGCGATGGTCACAAAGCGCACACCACGTAGTAGATCTGCATTACTGAGGAAACTTCAAAAATGTCAAAAGTTTCTCCACATGAAGCTGTGCATCGAGCTAGCTTGATGGTTCCTCATGCCTAGCGGCCATGTAAGCGCGTGAACGAACATTGGTATTAGGTGGATATCGGGGTGCTGCCAGCTGGCACTCATATCACATGCTCGTTTCCGCGAAATCACAAGATTTCTTAGCTTCACAGAAAACAAGGACGAAGCCGCAGAAAAAGAACCGGATGTTGGAAAATCCGATCGGTGCTATCGGCTCAGGAGAAGACCTTCAAAGCACGATACGTGGTAGGCTCTTTTGTTGCAATTGGTGAGAGACCCCCCCTCATAACCGGCGAAGCCTAACTGCGTTGTTAGCTCTTGCAATGTCTAACGCGACTCCAAGCACAGCAGATAGTACCAAAATGCCCATATCAACATATCCATATCTCCATGTGCTTTTCTTGTCAGCATACCAACTTATTGCAGTAATCTGTTTCCGTGCAGCAAGTTATCACGCACGTGGAGCCCCAGCGGTGTGGCTTGTCCTTCATGAAGGCTCTCGGAGGGAATTCAATCTATGTAGACAAAGAATGGGCCCGCCGCGGCTTTTCGCAATATCGCCTGCGATTTTTGTGGGCTGTCATGTGAAGGGCGTCGTCTGGTCATTAAAGACCGCTACACATCTATAGCTTTGGCGCAGCAGCTACGAACTATGGGGTTCAGCTACCTCGAGATAATGCAAATTCAGAGAAAAGGATGGTATTGATCTATCCTAATAAGAAGCGGCAAACACGGACACCAAGACGTTCAGAATGGCCGTAGCAAAGTCCAATCCCAGGCTTATCCATGTGATGTGGGCTGACAATACGATCGTGTACTTCTTAGCTTTCCAAGTGACCGCGACGACATGAACGGAGTGGACCCAGTGATGTCCCATGCCCAGGCCTTATGGCAGAATACCAGCGTTACAGGGGCGGCATTGATCGACATGATCAGCTACGATTTCAAGGTTACTCGATGGAGATGGCGATAAGGTATGGATATATGCTGACGTGATGTGGATACAAAGACTAAATTATGCTGCTCTGAATCACAGGTTCCGTAAATACTACAAAGGTCCTCTTTTTGAGGCTTGTTGATAAGGCGTTAATGAAAGTGTATTGTCTATCGCCATTAATGGGAGAGTTCTAAGCAAAAGAAGAATTCGCACTTCGACTTTCTGGCTCGATTGCACAAAGAGCTCATTGAAGAGAGCGAAGACAGTTTCACGCAAACTCGAGTCCCTTTCAGGGAGAAAGGGCAACCAGCGGCCGTGAACGGCCAACATAATCCAGTTCAGATGTCGGATACGCGGGTGAGCATTGGCGTTCAGCGCCTACGCCAGCGCCAATGCAAGGTGTGCTCGGTGTATAAACCGCAGGACAAACACGAGGAGGAAATTTAAGCTACTTTTTTGTGCAACGGGTTCACAATGTCCGTGGGCACCCGATGAACCCGTTTGCTTGTAGATTTGGCATTTGGTCTGGCAAAATTGGAGTTCGCCTTCTTAAGAACAGTCATATTAGGGACAGAGGTGTAGCAACAGAAGAGGAGCAGTATCAATAGTTGCAATACATTGGTTCACGTCTGGTTAGCTCGATACCGCTTTTACTCGACTGTGCAGTCATGATTTTAATGATGGGCTTCGTGTGCTTGGCTCACTTCTGACAACACCCGATATGGAGTCGCGGATTCTCTCTGACCACCACTGACTTCACAAAGATCATGATGTTCTAGACCGGTTTTGATTGGCTTAACCCCTCTAATCCCGAATCTGAGAGCACGAAACGCCTTATTCACGGTACTACAAAGTCGTATCTTACGAATTTCCGTTTCACTTCGAATTTGTATAGTGTGCATAGTAAGACCATGGACCAGTCCATAAAGTCTCAGCAGGTTTTTCCAGCAATGTCGTAAATGCTACTACTTTTCACTTTTGATCAGCTACTGCATGTCGTAAGTGACCACTTGTCATAAAACGCTCAGTACAAAAAGAGTTCAATGTGTCCAGATTATGAGCATAAGAGGTGCAGTGGTTCAGTAAAATGTGCATTACGATCGTTTCCTGGTGAACACTCATCAAAGCTTGCTCTCAACAGATCATTCAGCTATTAATACAGCGTTTCATTTTCGTTCTCTTCTTCCTCATCATCAGCATCTCCGTCCTGCAGCTGGAGTTCACGACGTGTCTTCTTTCTCTCGCCTGCTTTCTGGCCCGGACGACGCAGGACTACTCGCTTTCCCAACGGAGGTGGAATCGCTTGCCCACAATCAAACTCGTCGTACCAAATGGCAAAACAGGTTTTTGCGACCCCCTTGTACTCACGGCGTAATTTGTTGCACAACCAGCACTCAGCATCATCCACAGAGCACCGCTCACAGAAGAACGTCGTCGCAAACGATTTCTTCTTTCGGTCCGTTCGTAAGAGTGCGCACACCTTACAAGACCGCTGGTGACGCTTCTGAACGCCACTAACAGTCACCCAATCGTCAGCTTGCTCGGGCGCGTGGGTTATACGGAGGGGTGTCCGCTTGCGTTTGGTATTTGGAGGCGGGGTTGGAATCACACCAGCAAAATCTTCAGCCCTGAGCTGCAAAAGCTGGTGCTGAAGGATGCCATACCACATGCCACGAGGCATCGCCGCCGTTCTGTTGATTCTTGCCGTCTCTCGGTGTGAAATATAGGCATTCACAAGTGCCAGGTCAACGAATTCCAAAAACAAGCTCTTGTAGTATTTCCGGAACCTCGCAGAAATCTGCAGGGAGTATTTCTGGAGGCGGCGTTGGTCATGAGCGTCAACTCCGCCCATCCAGCGTTGATAGTCCTTCACTGCTGCCGGACACGAGACGGTCACTTCGCCAACACGCTTGATCTTTCTTTTCACACTCTCCTTTGCCATCGAAGAGCCCGTGCAAAGATAATTAACTGGTTTCTTATCCCACCACTTGAGCGCAATCATACTGGGCACGGCCACAGAGCGCGAAAACGTGAATTCTCCATGGGGAATCGTCGCGGGACGTGTCTTGCGTACATCTTTGATTTTTTGGTCGAAGCCGAGCCGGTCGGTCATTATCGTGCCGATAACATACACGTTCATTGCGAGGAGCTCAATTGCCAGCAAGATCGAGAAGTAGAATCGGTCAACAACTACTGTGTACCACGGTCGCCTAGCATCTGAACCCTGAAGCAAAATTTGCAGGTTGCGAACGACTGCTCCAGCACCGGCGTTGTGGTCAAATGAAGTTTTCTCAGAGCCGCTAGCATCACGCTTGCCCACGTACATTTTAGATCGGGTAAGTTACGACATACAAGTCAGTGATAAATATATAGGCGTAAGTTATGACGTAAAATATATTACCTGTGACAATACACGCTTCTTGAGTCACACACCATATACATTTTAGATCCGTAGCGGTGGGGCTTGTCCGGCATGTACATACGGGTTGTATTCCGCTTCGACGTTGAGGGAAGAACGCCTTCATCAAACGAAAAATCGGACGGGAGGGTCCATCCTGAGAGAAAGCGCTGCTGCAGCTTGTCAACAACTGGACGGGGTTCCCAGAGTTTATCACGCGTAGGCTCCGATTCGTCATCCACAAAACGTAAGTCTCGCAATATATCTTGGCATCTTTTTCTTCCCATGAATTGTCCAAAGGTTCCTGCTGGTACAGCACCGTCTTCTACCATAGACCAATGCGCAGCGAACCGTCGCTTCTGGGGGCACAACGTCCGTGCGATAAGCAACCCAATGACGTGCAGGATCTCATGCGTCTCGTATCCTGACGCTGCTTTCAAGCGTCGGCGAATCTGCGTCAGCGTCTGCTCCTTTTTTCGGCGGCCTCCAAGCTTCTCCAGAATGGCTTGAGCACGTCGATCGACTTGCTGGAGACTGTACCGGTTCGTTTCCGCGCTGATAGTTACCCATAGCGACTTCGGTAGAAAGTAGAAAAACGTACGGAGCGGTGAATCGGAGAGAGCCCGCAACTCTGGTACGGGCGACGCTTCTTCCAACTCCATCCCTGGATATGAGGCAACACTCGCCTCAAACTGCGATCACTCTGGGGTCCACTGCATGGACCGTAGAGCGCTCTCACGCTGCTTTGTGGCTTCTTTGTCGAGAGCGCTATCTCCCACTTGCAATGATGCGACAAAGGCCTCGTCCATGTCTGCGGCATCGTCATCAGACAGGACTTCATCATTAACCTCCTGCCCATCGCGAACGGAGCCTTCACCGTCTTCATCGTCCTCATCGAAATCTCCGTCGTCGCTTTCACCTGAACTGAGGCTTTCATACGCACCCATGTCCTCGTCTGGGGGGACGAAGTTGATGTCCCTCTTGGTGGGAGCACGCGGACGAAGAACTGGTCTCAGTGGCCGGGCTGGAACAATGTTTTCTTCAGGCTCAGTATCGGCACCAGACGCCTCTGACAGCAGCTGTAAACTGACCGCCGCTTCGCGACGGGAATCGCTTGGTGATAAACCAAACGCATGCGCAACAGCTTGCTGTGATAACTCGACTTCAAAACCGCTGGATGATCCGAACAGCTCGTTCAGAGTATGCTGTGACAGCTGGGCAGTCGTGTCAATCTGCGAAAAACGCACGTTGTCTTCAAAAGCAACGTCTTCTTTCCCCTCGCTATCTTCCACGCGGTCGTCCTCTACACTCGCGTCTTCTTCACGATCATTGTCTTCTACCTCATCACCAGATCTTGCTCTGGGCTCTGTCGTGTCTAAGAAGCCTGTCTTCACGGCGAAAGTTACCAATTCATCAACTTCCACAAAAACCTTAGTTCGATCCGGACTAGTGTAGCTCCAGTCATTCCCAAGACCACCTGGACGTTTAGATGTCCTCCCTGCCGCTCTCAGCTGCCGCCAAAAGTGCGGGAAGTCGATGTCTTGAGCGGCAATGGGAGGTACACGGTCAGCGCTTCTTCTTCTTGGGCTCGACCGTATGCGTGCCATCGGTGAAATTGTCGAATGACTGGCTCGAGTGGCTGGCGGCATGTAAAGTCGTACGCGTTTTCCTTCTGGTCCCCTTCCCCTAGTTTTCCCGCCGTTCAGTTTTTGTAATTGCAACCTTGACCTCTTGCATCTTATAGGTTTGAGATGACTTGATTAAAGTATTGATTTGTTGTTTCGAGCCAATTCCTATTGTTATGTACCGTACGTCGTAATTTACGACATCGCCATTGTTGGTATGGCGTAACTTATGACGTCGGGATTGGAGGGGTTAAATGTATTTGTCGCATTGCGCATCATTTTTGCGGTACTTATTACCGGGGAGCTAAGCTACATCTGGCGCACAAAACATACTTTTTTGTAGATGCTTAAAGTTTTTTAATTTATTCCATACATATCCTTTTGCTGTTCAGAACAGCATTAGGCGTTTTAGTAATGTCACTACTAGGCGGGCAAGGGGTTAAGTAAAAAGTTAGTTTTTAAGTTAAAATTATCGTTTATATGCTAAAACAAAAGCACCGCGTTGTTTTAACGAAGCTGTGCTACGACAAACGTGGGTTTGTGAAACGGACGTGGCCATATTAATTTATCTGGTAGTTCGCCACAGAGAATGATATAATATTAAACGTTGCGGCAGTACTCCATTTTCTAAAATGATAGTTTAGAATGTAGTCGGGACAAATCACTCACGTCTTGTGTGATAGAATTACTAAGTATGATCACACCTGAAACGAAGAAAACCGAGTTCGAGGGTTTCTCGTGAAGTGGTAAAACCGCGAGAAGTTATAGAAACGCCCTTCGAATAAGACGTACCTAAGTGAGCGAACGCGCAAACATGCGCGAGTCATGCTCATTTTTAGAGACAAACGGTGGCTTCTGTCAGAGTTTATTGTGCTCAGTATGTGCACAACGCCGTCAAAATGAGCTTGATAAACCTGTATAATCAAATATCACGAATGGTTTTTGTGAAGTCGGTAAACCGAGAACCGATTTTTGCCTGTTTATTGGTTTGGGGCTTGTTGAGTAAGAGGTAAATGCCAAGTGAGTAGATTAGGGTTAGCCAAAAACTTGCAACATGTCTGTTTGAGCACCATCTCTATGTTGTATCTTTTTTCCTCTCGTAAGTGTGGCATAATCACCAAAGCCATACACCTTTATCCAGCCACAACGTTTCAACATGTGGTGAACCAGTAGCGTTCCAGAACCAGCTCCCACCACGGTTCGGTTTATCTTCCGTATTCCAATGGTCACACCTAACCGTACCGAGCTAGTATAATTGTAGCACTATTGACGGCAATCGAGCCATAACGTGAATACCGGGGCTCGGTTCCTCGTTAGCTCTATTATTCTAAGGTTGCGCTCGGTAAACGTATTAGTGCCAGTGATTTGCATTGTGTCGTGTGTAGAGTGAGCTAAAGAACTAGTATGGGGGTCAAACGCAATCAAATGATGTCATGTGTTTTAATTGGAACAATTGTTACACGACTTGTTTTCGAGCTGGGATTTCTGAAAGAATCTCAGCTATATAGTGTCAGAAAACGCACCGCTCACCATTATACTTAGGAAATTATGCTAGCTGCATTTACACTGGAATACTCGTTGCTGCTGCTGCGGAATAGGAGACGCATTAACACAAATACTAAGTACTTCGTTTCGCACCTGTCGTTTTTACCAAGTATTTGCGTGACTTCGCAGATTTTTTCTAGCCAGAATTAAGGCTGGTCTGTAGCACCTTCAGATTCCTATTTTGGAAGGTAGTGTTGAACAAAGCGTTGTTCATTCTGAAGTCATCTGAGTGATACCGTACCATTCGACTTTGTCGGGTTTGATGTCGCTTCGTTTTATGGCACAGATCGATCATGGTCGGCGCATAAAAGCAAGCATAAAAGCGAAATCGGAAAAGGCAGATATGGAATCGTTTTTTTCTCTGGTGATAACACATTGATGGGGGTGCAGCCATGTCATATATGGTTGTGTTAGCTAATCAGATCATGTTTGGAGCTGGAGGATGCCCCTCCGTCAAAGACGGGCTAGCACGTGCCTTTGCACCCCGTGTCGTGTTGCTTGCCAGTGTATGTGATGCTGTTTTGCTCATTCTTTTGTAGCGTTCGTAAGCCTTCGACGCTCACCTTCCGAATAGCTTGATTATAAGTCTGGCGATACCAGCGGTAAACATCGCGGTTGCTCCTCCCCGCCTCATTGAGTGTGTAATGAGCCTTGCGGGGTCTTCTCCGCTTGCTGCGGTCGCGTTTTTTTAATAACTTCAGTGAGACCGCTGGCCGCGAGAGCCTTGCCATGTCCGATCAAGCACAAGGCTTCATTTGGGCCAAAGCTGGATGCGATCCGCACAAATTTCCAGGCAGCTATAACCGGGCACAAGTATATCGAGTCTAATAAATGCAGGGCTCCTTTCGTTCCTGCGCTGAGTTTCCTCCACGATATATTATTGACGTGGTCACTGCCTCGCTCCTTGTTCTGGCTGGCCGTCCGTGAGCTGTCGTTATTTGAACATCGAAAATTCGAATGACGTTTGGTTTTACACGCTTCCCATCAGCGAGGAACCCAGACCTATGGGGCTTAAAAAAGAAGCCAACGAACGCAAGATTGCCAGGTTGACCGGCTGCTTTTGCATTGGGGGTGGTGACAACCACTGCATCGCGCGCACGACCATCTTATGTCCCGCGAGTAGTCCGACTGAAAATCAACAGTCGCGCAAATGATACCATGAAATATGGGTACTCGCGAACAGAACGGCATTGTCGAACAGTGTTTGTTTTTGCAGATACCGATGAGTACCAATAGTGAGCGGCTAATGGGACAACCTGGTAGAAATGTTGCTCTGCATCAGCAGGCACCCATTTGCTGTAGCCATTTCTTGCATACTCTGAGGGCCATCCCTCCCACGTTGCAGTAGGATTTAGTAGTAAGCCTGAGATCAGTGCGATGGATCGTAGCTCGATGATACACGTCCTGAACACCTTGCGTAGAGCTGACGGAGCCTGAGGCTATAACCAAGTATGAGAGAAGTTTGACTATGTCCTGTCATATGTTGGGGTCTAGGAGCGAGATGCTGCATCAGCCACGATGTTGACCGCTCGCGGGAGGTGTTCACGGACTATTCGTAATTTAAAGATCGCTTCATCGAGCCCGATCGCTCGACTTACTTCCTGAACAATTCGATTTGCGATTGAAAGCCGAATAGTCAGCGCTACCGCTGAAGTGTTGTCGGCCCAGGTCTTGATAAACATTGCCGACGTTGACAAAGCAGACCACGCTGGCCCAAATATTTAGACTGCTGATACCGCCCATATATGTTCTCGGGCGTTAGTATTGAAGCCGTCTTCGCGTGTAGCAAAGTGAATTAGTGCTAGCTCTTCTTCGTCGAACTAAAACTGGATGTACTGATAAGAGGGGGGATTAAGCTCCGCTTGTCCTTCATTAGTGGCCTCCATTTATAAGTGGGTGTCGATGGGCCGAATGTCTGCAAACATAGCGAGATGCAGCTCTTTAACCCTAAACTCGGTCTTTTGACAGTATTAGTTATTGTGCCTTTCTGCCAAAACGCCCTGGTCCTACGTAGGAGGATGACCCTTACGGAGGACCTCCTATCTGATCGGTTGCAACCGACTAAAATTTAGCCGAACCCTTTGACGAAAAAAAGACGATACCAATCAAAGACCTATGAGGCTGCGTCAAACAAAATGATACTTATGAACCTAAGTACGAACCGCGATTTAAGCACTTTAAGCGAAAGCGGGGCGTCTCCTCTAGTATCATTTTGTTTGACGCAGCCTCAACACGCGTGGTTCGGTCAGATAATATTTGACCGGACCACGTGTGTTTCCTCAGGGAGGACCTAAACCATAGCAATACCATACGACAAATTAACAAGGTAGGATGTAGCAGTCACAAAATTTATATTGTACAATACCTTCCATCCTTTGAAGTTTCATCGACAAACACGATTTGATCGGGCCCGGCAATAGCCTGTTCACATACTCTTGCCTCGCCAGCGTATGTCTGATGAGAACCCATATTTGATTTAAAATTGTTCTATTGTGGATACCTTACGTAAGGGTAAATGGCCGGCAAATACTGGCCACTCAGCCCTTAATTTGTTAAAATAACCCTTTTAGACCAAATCGGAGCCCTAACGTAGGGCAATCACAATCAAATCATAGTCGGTAAAAATAAAAAGTGTTATTGGTCAAATATCATGTTATTTAGTGGCCTGGCCTAGCAATTCAACTCCAGTTCGTCCTCAGGTCCCACCTTTAGCCCTACTCACCCTTGCTTAGGACCAGCCTTTAAAGGTCAGATTGGCCAAATCTTTGGAAAGGCACAATAAATTATTACAAGTCTTGATGAGCAGCTCTCTAACTGGAATGGTGCCGCATAATGCTGAGTGAAGTTGAAGATAGAAAGGTTTCGCTGCTCGTAAACATTTGGAGACGAGGCGTAGATTTCCAAGAATCCGCTGAGTTCTATTCAAAAAGCGCTTTTCTTATTCTGAAGAGAGAGGACTCTTAAAATGCCTTCTCGATCCTGATATATGGCATTAGATAACTTTAATTTCTGGAACAATTGAGTGTTTGGAATAAGAATTTCCTTTGTCCAGATATGTATTTCAGTGGAATAGCGAAGGGCCGCGTTATTCCACAGGAATAGATTACTGATGTATCCATGGTAAGTCATTTATTCAAATTTTATCTAGATATTCGTTGTTCTAGGTCTTGCATTATTCCAACAGCTAAGATTTATATTGAGATGGTGCGGGTGATAGTGTTGATCTCGAGATCATGAACCGGAAGCGTCGAATGCCAACTGAAGCATGTGTCATCGCGGATTGATTTGGGGCCCAGAATCGACAGCATCGTTAGCCATAGTGTTTCGTTGGCTAGATGCAGCCGTTTTGCGATGTCACATTTCGCTGATGCGGGATCGTCGATCCATTTCTCCGGGAAGAACGGGTCGGTGTCTAAAGAGCTACTGTCCATTAATGCAAGGGTCTGTCGGTCTACTAGCAAATATATTGCGCCTCCGGATGTACCATAATACGCTGATAAGTCCATCTTAACAGGGCGGACAAGTTTACAACAAGATCGTTCAATTCTGAATTTGTCGCTGTAATCCATCGGATGTGCCCACTTGAGAGCAGTAAATGGTGAAATGCACCTGTCACGTTTCTCTACAAATCTTTGATGACAACACCTATATAATTGGCCCAGCTCCAATTGCATAAGTATATTGATATTTTTTCGTTAATATATAAATAGGGTTGCATGTGCCAAGGTGTAACAAAACCAAAGAGCTAAAGTCGACATCCAGATCCACTTATTGACCAATGACGTGCTGACCTGTATTTGAGTGGTTCACACGAGAACAGGGGTTCCCGCCCTGGTCCCAAATAAATCGGAAGTGAATTTTCCACAAAACTAATACTTATTTATTTATTATTATTGTAAGCATTCTGCATACTATAGTTTAAGCTAGTAACGGTAGCGCTTACCCCATTATATACCTGGTAGCACTTTTAGTCCTTCCAACGACCAAGTCAGCGATGAGCCAAGTCCAGATATCCGGGGCGACCCTGGTGCTCGCTGCATCCCCCCATCTCACTCGCGTGTAGTGGAAAGCGCGTCACCGCCTCTTTACGGTGTCCGGAGATGTCGTCGTCGCAGCGCTGCTAAGCTTGGCGATGCCTGACCAGCAACGTCTTGCAGCACAATCGCTCATGGAAAGCGAGCTCGCTAATGCGAATCAGCGGGTGTCAACTCCCTCGCGTCCATACCAAAATGACGTCGTCAAGTTGAGTACGTCTACGTATTCTAGCGCCAGCGAAAACAGGCTCCCGTTACGCCGGTGATTCTGCGAGATTGATATCGCTACGCCGATTCATTGAGGTGTCATTAGCCAAGGTAAAGTTCCTCCTCTCCTGGTGGGCCAAGAAGATCAAAGAATGGGCCCTTAGCAAGCTGATTATCGACCCCAAGGCTTTCCCCCTTCTGGAAACACTCCAGAGCGACTGACATCTCACGTTTGTGCCCGCACAAGATGGAGCTTTCGTGCATTCAGCGTTCTTTGGTATTCGGCAACGGAAGATGTCCATGCGCGATTAGGCTCGGAAGACGCGACATCTGGCGTCATGCATCGTTACCAAGCTAATCGACATGGCCTCGCATGTCCTCTTTTTCGTGCTCGGCATGCGCGAGGGTATAACTCGTTGGTGGCTTACAAGAGACGAACCCTTTTCTCTCGAGGAGGCATTCGCCTTCGCGATTCACGAGAGCTACATGGTCGCTGCGTCGTACGACGTAGCCATACCTGCGGAAATCCGAGCGTCTACCCCCAAGCCCATGGAGATCGACGCCATTAACGCGTCGAGTGATCTATGGCGCGGGCCTACGGCGGTGGAGGTGGGTGAAGCAATCGTTCCCCCATATTTACGTTGAGCGCCTCTAGCGCTACCATCCAGCCAAGGTTCATGCCACGACGAGAGCAGAAATACCGATCCGCCATCACAGCAACGTCACCCGGAACGCACAGAGCGTGTACAGTACCGAAGTGAAGGTCTAGCGCAACTCATTGACTCGGCGGAATATACTCACTAGATTGTAGACCGCGTCGCCGCTCATGAAGACCCGCCGAAAGTGTTCCCACGTCGCCTCTCGCGTGATACCAGCCGATCGTCGATACCGTATTTCGATAGCTTGGATATCCCGAGGAAGATGACACATGGGAAGTGCGTGACTCCCTCCTTCGTGATTTTCCAGACGTCGTTCTCGATTACGAGACCTAGCGCAGTGACGTCGCGGGGTGGTGTACGCTGAAGTGAACATGTGGGGCGATGCTGAGATAGCGTCGGTGACCTCGATCTGTAGCAACGCCGGTGCGAGCCGCGGTATAGCCTGGCACAGCTTGTCAGGGCAAGGTTGCAAACAGGAAACAGCCTGTGGCATCGAGCTGGTAACCTGTGGGTTGCCAACCCGACACACTACAGCTGCACCGTAGTAACTTCAATTACCAGCGGCGACACCGTGGTTAGCCAATACCTGTTTGTAGAGACACCAGAGGTGACAAAGCGATGCTCACTTGAGCTGCTCACGTGCTAACTTCTGTCAGCAAGTCTTATGTTGACGGGCTGTCCAAAGATGCTCCGCACTGGCAGTCATAACAACACTCGCGTGTGTCTGCCAGGTGGAAATCGAGCCCTAGCGGGTTGGCTAGATGCGACAGGCATTGACCACTGCGCAATGAAGTCGCGTTCGTGAGGTTTCTCGCGTCCATGATGCAAGCTCCACAAGCTTCGAGTCCTTTATACCACCCGTGCGGTGGTTGCTTCGTCGTTGTGTGTCTTGTGAGCCGGTACGCGCAGTGTCGGTCTTCGCAGTAAATCCAGCTCTCGTCACGCACCTACCGATTCTGGGCTTACCCTTGTTACCACCGCCAAAGTAGAGCTAGCGTCGCCGCTCTCCGAGCTGTCTCATGTGTCTTCGCTTCGTGGGCTCTCGAGTTTTCTTTAAATGTGCTCCGTGTGATTATGTTACAGCTTAGAGAGGAGAATGATGTGACGGGTTCAGCTCCGACTACATAACTAGGTAGATTTTGCTTGAGTTATTACATAAGAAGGCAAAGTTTAGAGTATCTGTTTATATTAGCTTGCCTGCCAAGTATATTTTGAAATTCGAAGAGGCCTTGTTGAAACGGGCAATAGTGCTGCGATAGCAGAGCTCATCGTTTCGTGTGTGTGTGTGTTATTTTTGTTAGTTACACTACGTCATTACTGAGGTAGCGCAATCAGATTATCATCCAAAATGCTACATACACCCCAAGAAGCCTTATAAAGATTCATTATTTCGCTGTAGATTCAAGCTGTCCATTTACTAAAATTTGATGATGGCAGAGCTGATAATATCTAGAGTTTAAAGGCACAAAACAATTGTTATTACTCAGGTCTACAATATAATGTTTAGTGATGTATTGATAAAATCATTGCATCAGCCGTATATGAGACAGCGTCAAACAAAATGATACTTATGATCCTAAGTACGAATCGCGATTTAAGCACTCTAAACGAAAGCGGGGTGTCTCCTCTATCTCTTGAGCCCTTATAAGCTACAGAATGCTTTAAACGGAGGAAGTTATTGTCGCTTAGAACTAATATCTTCATTTATGGGCCCTCGAAATGACGATACATTTAGGAGTGTTGTGAGATCAATATGTTTTCAATTTTTGAGATTCAAGTGTTATTTAAAGGCCCTTGCTAACAGCAATGGAATAAGGGTAGTTTTACAGTTCTTTCGATGGAAGTTTACATCAAATGTCACAGTTCCGGTTAAGTGTGATGTTGAGGACAAAAACACTTGGAAAGGCATAGTAGAGCCCATACACCTTATATTATTATGTCTCACCCAGTACCATCCAGCCCATATGGTAATCACTGAGATCGATGCGACACAAAACGGACTGCTGATACATACCGGTGTCTATACGTATTATTAATAATAGCGGTTGTTCAAAATAGCCGCTGTGTCGGTAAGTGTAATTCCTCTTCAAAGTTCCAGATGCAGTGACTACGACCAAAGAAGCTCTGAAATTAGCAAATTCAATATATCATGACTTTTTCTTTAATATTTACAGGCAGGTTTATTGTGTTACCAGGGCTCTAATAAGCCTATAAGCTTCG
Source organism: Phytophthora infestans T30-4 (assembly GCF_000142945.1). Lineage (NCBI taxonomy): Eukaryota > Oomycota > Peronosporomycetes > Peronosporales > Peronosporaceae > Phytophthora > Phytophthora infestans. The sequence goes on from NW_003303730.1 coordinate 347,248, forward strand.
AAAGGTTGGGATTTCCTGTACCATGTATTGTGAGTTCTGCCGGTAGTCGAACGGGCCGATTGAACAGTTTCGCTCCGAGTTTCGTTCGGCGGCATAAAATTTGTGGTATTATCACTTTAAGTACGGTTGTACGCAGAGTATAATCGCAAGAGCGGTTTAAACTACTTGCGACTTCACCGACAGCTCCAAACAGCAAATATAACAGTTCCCAAAAAGGCGTAAAGATGGAAACAACAAATCTTTCATTTTGTGAGGGTCTAGCGCTACTTCATTTATTACTTCATAAAAGGAGAGCATTTGTACAATTCATAACAGGTTCATTACCAGTGCATCAAAGTGCTCTATCATTACAACTTTTCCGGTAGTATGGAATAGTCAGTGCGAAGCGAATCAAAATGTAATATTTAGAGAGGTGTGATTGACTTTGCTGTAGCACCCAACAGCAAAATCAGGGTGCCACCTTAACATTATTTTACCGGTACTAATATGAGACTGCGCGAGACATAATGATACTAATCAACCATTTGGAGTTATCGAGATATTCGCGTCTAAAGATCACCCACGTGTTTTCGCACTTTATCGAGTAGCTGAAAAAACAAGCGTCAAAGTTTTTCAGAAATTTGAAGCAGGTGTATCATTCCCGAACAGCGCACTCCAGCCTCGAGAACGCAGTGCCCCGAGACCGAAAGCAACACGACGGCACCCGCTCCTGCCGTCGCTGTTCTTGTGCCGCCCCCTGCTCCCCCTGTCCTGGTCGATGCGGGAGAGCACGGCCCCCACCGTGCCACGAAGCAACCAGCCGACACCAGGGCGCACACAAACACGGCCACCGCCGACCTAACAAGTATCGCTCAACCTACTGCTCCTCGTGTCGCTTTGCCCTCCGCTACAGTACCCCAGCAGGAAGGGTCGCCTGCCAGCGATGAAGCAGATGAAGGGAGTGAAGACGAACAGGAGAGCGATGAGGAAGCTGACGACAGTGACGACGAAGATTGGAGTGACGACAATGAAGATGAAGAGGAAGACTAGGAGGCAAGCACTGGTGAGAGTGGTGTAAGCGTGATCAAGTTTCTGCTAGCACAAGCCCACATGGAGGTTTTGAGAGCGTGGATTATAAGTTCTTCGTGAAAGGACACACTAAGAATTCATGTGACCGTGGCTTTGGTCATATTCGCAAGCACCTCGCCCGCACAGACTGCTGGACTTTGGGTCAGATTGTCCGAGAAGTAAAAGAAGCCGCTTCATCCAATGAAACTGTGCGCATTTCACGGGACGATGGGTTCTTCAAGAGCTACAAGCCACTACTCACAGAGCTCTACAAGAAATTGCTTGGCGTGCAGCAGTTTCAAATATTTTCAATGGATTCCACGAAACCGGGGGTTGTGATCTGCAAAAAGGGCCCCACCAGCATTGCAGTGGAGAAGGATCTGCGTAGGAAGCTAGATGGCCATCTCACCGAACGCCACAAGGTGACGCGCATGTTCAGCAGCTACCTGGAGACAATGCCGCCGCCTCCGCGAAATGCAGAAAAAATCGACCAAATGCATCGCACTATCAGGCCTTACGTCCCAGACGAGTATCAGTCAGATGCAATCTACGCAGCTCCAAGTAAGCAGCAAGGGGACAGTGCTAAAGCCGCCAAACAAGCTCGTCGAGAGCACCGAGCGGCAATGGCAGTGACCGCGAAAGAGAACCAAGACAAACGCGGTAGGCAGGATGACGAAGATCAAACGAGAAACACTAAGAAGCGAAAAGCTGCGTGCACTGGGGATGCTGTAGTGTAAGTTTGCCAAAATGTCCCGCTTAAATCAAAATGATACTGATGTCCATCACTAAATTTAGGCTTTTTTTCAGATTATACACATGGGTTCACTCGGATTTGATCACACAAATGCGGTTTTAGACACTTTCTACTGCGTTTTAGCCGAAACGAATAGCACCACGCGATTCTACGGGCGATTCTGCCTCAGACACTGCAATAAAAAAAAATGAAAAAGTTGGTCATCCACCGAGGTAAGTTTTCCAGAGGCTCACCACTTCGTCAATATCTCGTGTCCGAAGGTGTGCAAGGGCTCAAAACGAAGCCAAGATACATAGGTTTGTGCTGGTGCGCCTAAATCGCGATTCGTACCTAGGTTGATTAGTATACTTATGTTTCACGCGGTCTCATATGTTGCCATTAAATACCCAACCTTGGTAGTATCATAGCGATCAGGGACCATGAAAGTGCAAGGCACGGTACTATCTTTGCCTGCGTCAACTCAGTTTTACGCCTATGAACAGCTCTATCAAAATGCGGATGTTGGTCCTCATCGCTGCTGCTGACATCACCAATATCAATACTGCGTTGATCGATTACGGCAAGGTACAACCGTTCGGGCAAACCCGACCCGATCACTGACGCCGAGAAAGCTGCCGTCAAGTTCAAGTCTTCACTTGCCGTTAAATCTGGGTGTCATCCGTATCCTGTCGTAAATGCTCCCGGTGATACGAGTGCCGGCCTGAGCGGAACGGGGTCACCCGGTGAAGATTATGGGTAGACAATGTTATGGGTCGGATACGGGTCCGGCCTGATAGTGGATTCCGATGTTTGACAGCCAATCCATCTACGACTTTCGAATTGGTCTGATATAAAGGTATGTGGTCGTTACGAAGCAGCAGTTGCCGAACCCGAATTGTATCCGTTGCGATACTCGTATTATCATGAAACCGCTAGGGCCCAAGCCAGCCATTCTGCCAGGTAACCACCATCACCTAACGGAGCAGCAGTAGCCGAACTCGGCTTGTATCCGCTACGAAACTGCTATTATCAGGAAACCCTTGGAGTCCAAATCTACTACTTTGGTAAGTCACCACCATCAGCTTACCAAAGTCGGTTCTTGCCATTTCAGTTTTTTCCAGCTAGCTCGAGAAGCAACGAGCTCAAACAGCTCGTCGGGGCGTCATGGCTTTTGCCGACCCGGAACCCGCGGAACCAGCGCAAGCCGCTATCTCCACGCCATCTCACAGCCACATGAGCCCTCCAGCAGCGCCTCACCTCAACCTGCAGCGAGAAACACATCCCCAGCTAGCGCGGCGAGCAGGACAGTCAAACGCCAACGCGATTGCCTCACACGGCTGCTACTCGCCACAAACGCAATACAAGCTCTATAAACATCGGCCGGTACCAGTATACACGCGCGTGGTCGTCACGCCGGAAAATAGTATATCGGTGTAGTTACTATCGTGAGAATGGATGCATGGGTAAAGTTGAGTTCTTGGCTGCCTCGATGGAATACGGAAACTTTATCCAGCATACTTGCCAAGATGGTCACATCGTCGCAGCCCCAACAGTGAATATTTTGGAACCAATGCGTGCTGCAGCTGACGAGCTTTCTCACAACAATGTTGCTTTGTCTGCGTCTATATGGTTTCGAGTCAAGGAGCAATTCTATGGCGAAGCCCCGAACCAGGCTTTGATTGGACTCACGCGAGAGCAGGTGCTAAGCCGAGCGTACTGTGTACGTACTCGCCACTTTGGTGGTAGTATACACGGTCGCATTGAGGTGTCTCCCTTGTCACGTGTCAGTGGTTTACCATTAAACTTTCTTTCAATTTCACTATATCAGTGGCTTCAATGGCAGCGAGCAACCAAGCAGAATTATCGGGTGGGCACACCCCGAGCTGATCGCTCTGTTGAAATATGCTAGCACGTCACTCTTTGTCGACGGCACCTTCCGGTGTGTGCCGCGCGGGTTCCAACAATGCGTTGTAGTCATGGTACACGACAGGTCGTCCGGCAAGTACGTGCCTGTGTTTCACGTGCTAAAACCCGGGATAACTACAACGCCATGTTCCATCTCATTCGGCAAGCTGCTGATCACCAACTCGAGCCCACTGAGTTTTTTTGCGACTTCGAACGAGCCCTCATCGACTCTGTCGGAGATCAATTCCCCAGCGCCGATGTCGTTGGCTGCTTATTTCACTTTAAGCAAGCTGTCCGCAGGAAAATGCGAAAAATCGGTATATCAAACCGATCGGCTAGTATAGCGATAACAATGGGCGTTTTGGACATACTTACTGTTCTTCCTATAAAGTAAATTGACGGTGCTGGTATCCGGTCGGTGAAGTGTTAAATTAAGGAACGCTGTAAAAATGGTGGAGTTTCCTACAACCGCTCGAGGTGGAATATGTTCTGGCGTTACTCTAAGCGCACTTGGCTTGAGATCTATGACCTTGCCCTTTGGAATGTGCATGGGCTAACGGAGCGACTTATTGCTCGCACAAACAACCCATTAGAGCGCTTGAATAGGGAGCTTAACGCTGCCTTTTCGACACCTCACCCCAGTGTGGCGATTTTTGTGGCCACAATCGAGGCTCTCGCGCGAGGGCAGGCTGCTTTACTAGCTTCTGTACGAGGTAGACGTGCTCGTGGAATACAATGTGAGACGATTCAGTTGCCGAGGGAGGTTGAGCTGCCGACGAAGTCTGACGACTCCAGCTCCGACGAAGGTGACGAAGCAATGCAGGACTCAGACAGTGGTGCTGATAGCAGCAGCGACCGCAGCGCTCCAACCGATGCAGGCGAATATGCTGAGAATGGGGTGCCATCAGCAGTTGTCTAAGTGTGGTAGGAGTCACAAGACGGTCAACAATTTATATTTGCTGCTTCTAACATCAATATATTTGCTTTCTTTGCATGGTCTGGTGTCTGGTCAGACCTGGTAATGAGGTCGGATAGTGCACCTGACCTCTGCATCATGCCTTACCAGTATCCGACCCGATAAATAGCTAACCTGATTATGCAGGCTCTGCATTGGGGTCGCAAGTGTACAGCCGATCGACGAGGTTAGGAGGCAAGTGGGTCATCGTGTACGCGTACAGAGTGAAGGCGAAGAGGGAATTCGGCACAATTGGGCAAATTTGATTGTGTGGCTTAGCAATCCTGCTGTAGCTAACCCGACAATACTAGCAATCTCAGCGTCGACGTTTGGTGGTGGGTACTTTGTCAGTATCCCAATCAAGACATCGGATATCCTCAATGGCACCATGGCAAAGGTTGCGGGTGGCAGAGCTGGATGGTACACCATTTTTCAATTTGGTGAGGAAGGAGAATTCCGGAATCTCATCAAGTGGAGCCAACTGACGGGCGCAGTCGTTGAGTACAAATTTTGGCAACAGTATGAGTGCTACCACATCTTTCTCCATTATACGACATCATCATTGACCAGTATTCTGAAAACTGTTTCTTTACGATTCATTAGTGTTCCTTACATACTTCTATGAAGCATTTAGTCAATTGTTTTTAGAATATTTATTCCCATGTAATCCAAATCTCAAAAATCCTGCGAATCGACTTGACTTGTGTAGTAAGAAAAAGATACAATCGAAGATTGTTGAGACGAGATCGGCTTCTGAAAAATGAGCAACCCACTCTAACGTATCGTGTAATTCAAGCTTAAGTACAGTAATCGACGTGTCGGAGTCAAAAGCAGTTTTCGATGTCGACCACAAACGCTCTTGACGTGTGTTCCACGTCGCACGACGAACTGCAGCGGTGTGGTTCGAATAGTACCGGTAATGGAGACCAAGGATTTAGCACCGGTGAAGATGGAGAGGCAAATCCCTTTACCAGAGTCCTGAGATGTGATTTAGTGTTCATTCCCACACAGCAAGGAGCTGCGTCGATACGAGCGCGGTTTTCCCGTGCTGTTCCGTAGACAAGGGTCAATTGAACGAGTCAAGCGGCTGAATTCCTAGGACGTGTCTCCAGCTATTGTTTGTCACTCCTGGTCTTTTTGTCATTCTAGGCCCCGATGGAGGTCTCGGAGTGCCAATTGACGCAGTTCCAGACTGAGGTCTGCTACGTAATGGTTCGCTAGTATCTTGTAACTTGCTGAATGGACAGAAAGGATCGGGGCGTACGGAAGGACGTTTGTCGAATTGCTTGTCGCTGAGGTCCCAGGTACATGCCTAAAACGGTGCTGATATACAGTATGACAAACGTTTGCTAGAAAGTTTCAGGATGTATTTGGATGCGATTTTGGAAAGTCAAAGCTTGACGAAATAGTAGTGACCGACGGAGCACAATTGGCAAACAATTCAAGCAAGACAAAATAGTACTGACCGACGGAGCACGGATGACATACAGAGCTTGTACTGTGCGGTTGCGGGATGGCAATCCCGTGGATTCGCAGTTGGTATGGGTTGTATTTTACACATAAAGTAAGAGCCGATAGCTGCATTCACAGTAATTTGACGTAGCTTAAATTCTTTCTTTTTTTCAATCTAGCTACTTCGAATGCAGTCATCGACTTTCACTACACACACCTCGGTAAAACAAACGTCACCTTACTATAAGTGGATCGCATCGGAGTTATGCCATGCAATGCATACTTCACTAATTGCGGTGTAGAACCCCATGCTATTTAAATTTACTATCCAATTGAAATTAGATAAACAAAATCACGGGGTTAAGAGCACTAATTTATAAATTAGTGTTCCTAACCGTAAATTCATTCAAGGCTTGCTAAATTAAAATTTCACTAAGCCTATTGTATAAAACTGTCGAGAATAAAAAACAAATTCAGCAAAACGTGCCTGTTAATGGCATTTTCTTTACGAGAGAGTTGGGCTGGTATGTGATACCGTGTAAAAGGGTGTCAGTAGGTGTATGAAGAATGCGTGTTGTTGTCCGAAGGTGTGAGCGATCTGACCAGCTTGGCTTAGAATGAGCTGGTTGCCAGGAACCCGGTATATGGCCGTATGCGTCACAGAGAGAGAAGACTGCTTGAGGCTGTTAGAAGTATCATATTCGCATTTTCCGACTGAGGGGCATGAAAATGGCTGAGGACAAAGAGAAGAAGAGGGGGGGGCTGAGCTAGACTACAATGACGACATATGGATGGGGATGATTCCAATATTTACGCTGGATTATTGTCTTATTGCATATCTTTCTAAAGAGAATATACACGTTCAATTTTTTCAGATATAGTTCTGTCGATTTAAAAAGCTTTTTTTAACAGTGGTCGTGTAAAGAAAACCTCTATCTGTGTTATGAACTAACAATAGACGATTTTTCTTCTTCTTGACTGCGTTCTAGTTGCCCAGATACGTAGAAAGCAGCAAGGTGATAGAGCCCCTGCCTAACGTGGTTTGATCTGGCGGTGGGGACGAGTGTACACCTTCCCCGTATTCTTTCGCATTCTCAAGTATATTTCGAACGCTTGTGTGAGAGATGATGGCACATGGTCTGATACATCTTCCACGGATTTCCCATAGTTTTTCCAACGCTGGAACACCTTATCGCGGTAAGATGTATCGCGCCCCATTTTCTGCAGCTTCAGCCCAGCGAGCAAATTAGCCCCACCAGCCCTCTCTTCCCCGACGTGCTCGTTATTTTCGCCTTCGTCATCCGTCGTCTGGTGACTTCGAAGAAATCTCTTTTCCTCGGCAGTGAGAATATTCGAGGAGTGAACAGCGTCCACGTTCAGCACACTGGCCCGATCGGCATTAGACACTGCTGTGCCACTTAAAAGGAGGACGGTCGCAAGAACCACAAGGGTCATGTTGAAAAGACGCATGGCTGGAAGGGTCTTAAGGCCGGAGGAAAATTGCGGAATGAGAAATGCGGCAGTAGTAGGTCGGCGTAATTGGATTTCAGCGATATCCTTTTCTAGATGGTGAGTGTAGGATTGTGCGTAGTAGTATTGTGAACAGGTTATCGTCGAGAGTAACCATCGCTGTGGTTGGTCATGGTTTTCCCTCACCGGGTGAGGGAAAACCATGAGGTCCTATACGGTGCCTTACCGTGAAGGACCGAGTTGTTCTTTCACTCTCCTACGGTAGCTACTTAACAAAATCAAATCGGAATTTGTAAATGTGGTTGTTCTGGTTTCTCGAAGATGCAAGTGGGTTCGGGGCAGTAGCATGTTTTCCCTCTTAACTTTTTAGAGCTATACTTAAGTAGTAAATATTACATGTAGGTTCGTGAGCGCGGATACGGAGAGAGGATAGGTTATCGAGGCAGCAGTTAAATGCCCAAAACGTATTGACTTCGAGCATCGGTGAGGTAGAAGGCGAACGAAGCACCAGCATTTCCAGAAGTTGTCGAAGAATTTTTGTTTAGTACTCCAAGATTATATAAGTTTATATTCATGTGAAACCTTTTCCCCGGAGTGAAACCTGTGAATTTTATTCAAATTGGTGCGAAAATATGACCCGCTCCTTTAAAATTTGTATTGAATCAATACCTACTATTGGAGTCTGTACATATTCTCGAATTAACCCTATAAGGCTATACGTTCTACTACTCGTAGGTAGCACTACCAGAGATAGAATACAGTACACGTACCGGTACTAAAAAAACATGTTTGTTGACGAAACGGTAATTCTCCATGTTGACGGGACGGTGTTTTGCATGCAGGGATGATGGAAAGCTACATGATGTAGCTACATGATGTAGCGCTCCATCATCATTGCATATAAAACAGCAATGATGGAGCTACATGATATGCAGTGATACATCACTGCATATAAAATAGCTATGATGGAGCGCTTCATGACGTATTAATAGCGTTCCATCGTCCCAGTATATAAACACCGTCCCGTCAACATGGTGAATTACCGTTCCGTCAAGATACAGTAACTATCACATTATTCTAACTACCTACAATTCCAAAGCTCAGCTCCACTTATCTTTTTACCACCAAGTAAAATACCTCGACCAAGCTCTGATAGGATCATCGACTCCACATCGTGACACGACCCCTCGGAAACTAGGCTACTCATGCGTCTATATTTCGTCATCGTCATGATTGCTGCTACATTCGTCACTGCCCTCGTGGGCTCGAGCTAAGTCAACCAACGTCTTGCGAGGACCCACGATGCCTACTACCCGGCTACTGCCGATGCACTTCAGGGGCTGGCTAAGCAATTTGACATTAAAGCTCACTAAATCGAAGACACTGCGTGCTTATTGAAATTCTTTAAGAGGAACTCGGAACTGTACGAAGAATACCTGAAAGCGTTCAACGCACTACAGAGGGAGTATAAAATACGAGGACCTACAAGCATCACGTTCGAACATCATGGTTGATGATTTTAGAGATAACGTAGCACGGCGCTGCGAGAATGTCAAGTGATAACAAGCACTATGTGGAATCACGCGATTACAGTAAGCGAATAATATGACTACTGTATCATCAGTCTTGTTAAATGTTGTTTCTTTTGCGGATCAATAGAAGGTTTTTGTTAAATCCACTCTGGTACAATTTTTGGTGGTCCGCTCCTATGAGACTGAATATCGAAAGAATGGGAAGCTTATCTGACAACTCCCGACCGGGCCATTAATACATGTAAAGCGATGACAAACGCGAAGTGGTAATCATAGCATTGTCCAGTAGGTCATACATCAATGGCGCAGTCGCCATAAAAGCAATTAAATACCAGCAATGTCCTCTCAGTAAGAGACGACAAAAATACTGAATTTAAAATATTCCTTAATGTATATTTAATAAATACTTTCTAATTTTATTAGAATGTTATTTTCATCTGATATTATTTTTCGCGTACCAGCGGCAAGAGTGCTAAGCTCTCTTTGCTGACCACCGTTGGCTTTATTTACGTGGGTGTGCAGTAACAATAGCCTTGCAGGATGTACACCAGTCGGTCTTATATTTTGAAATACACAAAAAGTGTATTACACACATGATGCAGCAGCTGTGAAAAACGCCTCTTAAAACTGATTAGCCAATATGGCTATCTGTCCTAACACGATCAGCCGAAGCTGCGCAGAACTCAACTGCCTTAATCAGCCCTTCGTGAAACAACTTTGGGGCGTCTAAAAGCGAATGTGCAAGAGACCTCGAACGGTTTGTAGACAGCCAGATATCTAGATGCATTGGAGAGGCGAACTGTAACTTCTGGGTCTGATTGGCGTAAAGGAAACCGTACCGAGTCAGACGCATCACAGCCTGATTAGTTTCAGGATCACGTCCCACTATCGACGCTCTCTCCACACGCCATTTTCTCCTGAATATCGCCCACCACACTAACCGACATGTTATTGGTCGATATCATCTCATCAGTCGCTGCATCGGTAGGTATACCTCCACACATCTGACAAATGTATTCGATTTGCCTCGTTAAGCGTAATACCAGCTCGATCTGTAGTTGAGACCCTTGATACGCCATGCCAATCGCTTTTATAAGATACGAAAGCGCGCGAGCTATTCCAGCGTGACCAGAGCTAAATTTCTAGATAGAATCACACACTTCGTCGCCAAACCAGATGCCCACCAATTCCCTCAGTTCCGTCCTTGAAAACAGAGGTCGGAAAATACATCACGAGTTTCTACAGAGGCAGCTGTATCAGTATGACAGAAATAAAGCTACCGCAATGTCTAAATCAGCTAATACTGTATTGTAACGGGCTAAAGGCAACCCGTTACAAAGCACACAGTAGTAAGAAGAAAGTAGGTAGATTAGACTCTGATTGATGGGCGTAACAGCATTAAGGCCGTCACAGCCAATAACAATAGTCTTGGGATCTGATTGTCCACCGTGCACTCACGATGGCAACCGTGTGACAGAGCCCCGTCACACTACCCCCTACTAAGATTCGAAGGTACGCACGTGGCCGCTACGGTTGCGGTCACTCAGCAAGCTGATCTGGAGAACAACAGGACTGGATTACTGGATCAATGGCAGACGCTGGTGGGGAAGCGGGCACGACGGACGGACCCGTACCAACAGTAGGGGACTTCGACACGTACGCGGAGAAGCTGGGAAGATGAGCTGTGTACGATTGCAGCGGCTTGCACGAGCCGCTGAGCGACGATGAGATGCTGAGCTTGTTCCAGAAACACCGACGTACGCGTAGGAAGCCTGTCGCGGTGACACGAACCGTGACACCAAATTTGCTGGACAACGCGTGGACGTATTTCGTGAGCCGCTGGAACACAGAAGGCGCCGTCAGATTCATCCCCTCCCTCGAAAGACGCGAAACGGACCATGAAGAGCGCTCGGTGAGCGCGCTGGCAAGGCGGATTCACAACGTAGCGTATGACGCCGACCGCATCGGCTGTTATGTGCATTACGCCGGTGGGTGCACCTGGTGTACGGAGAATGGTCGCCCGAGACCCAGGCAGGGTGCGTGGGAGCAGGAAGTCTCAGAGTATCCAGTCTCTGAGGCGAAGCAAAACCTTGTTGGGCAATACCGTAGGGCCCTGAGCGATGTTAGGCGTGGCGGGCCGCCGCGCCACCCGGAAGACCTGCCGCCGTTGGAGCGGTTGCCTCGTACGCCGTCACGCAGTCCGGAACGTCATCAAGAAGCAACGATGAGGCTCCCAACTATCGTGCATTGGGCCAAGCCAACGCTCGAGGTACTGGCCGTGCGGAGGAATAGGAACGGCGCGGGCGTGAGACCCACGACCCGTACGCGTACGTTGGGGAGTGGCACGGTGTTCGTCGTGCCCCAAGATCGCCTCCACGATATGACGGACGTGGCCAGCACTATCAACGAGGGGTGCAGGACCGTCACGCTGGAACCGTGCAGCGTGGCCAGCGCGAGGAGACCGAGACCGCTCGGAGCCAGCAGCGCGCAGGGAAGCGGCTGAGCCGTCTGGAGCGCGAGGCGCAGTTGCGCCGAAAGCTGGAGGAGCCTCCGCGTCTTGAGCGGGGGCCTCATGATCGGTGGGAGGCGGAGGAGCGGGGGTACCATGGGCGCTAGGGATGGCGGGTTGGTGATAACGTCGGAGTCGTCCGACGTAGAAGGTAGGGCGTAGTGCGATAGGAAAGGCTCCGTTTCACCGTGTCAAACGCAGCCTGGTGCTCGGAGCACCACGACCACGTGACGCCTTCCTTTAGGAGCTGCGATAATGGGCGAATCGTCGCAGCAAAGTTCTTCGAGTAGTGGTGGAGATAGGTCGCAAGCCCCGGCCACTGGCGAAACTGCTTCTGATCTTGTGGCGTCGGCCAAGCGCAGATCGCCTCAACCCTTTTCTGGGTCGGCACGGACGCCATCTTTGCTGACGTAGCTCCCGAGAACGGGAATCTCGGGAGCGCAGAAGATGCACTTCTTCAAGTTGGCGTACAGTTTGTTTTCTCGCGTCATGACGAGCACCTGACGGAGGTGCCCCAAGTGTACTTCAACGTCCGTCTTGCCGCCGTCGGCACAACTGTGGATGAAGATGTCACCAAAGTAGCTAGGCGCGACGGCTCGGAAAGGTCGCAGCAAATTCGATACCAAGCGATTGAAAGTGACAGGGGCATTCTTCAGCCCTGCGGCATAACCAGCCATTCCCAGAGCATGCCGCTGGGCGTGCGGACGGCTGTCAGTGGCACATCCCCTTCACGCATCGAAATCATCCATCAAGTCAATGGCGCTGTATGTGGTACTACCTGCCATGGAGTCCAGCACCATGTCTTTCCGAGGGATTGGAGTCTGTCGGTATGGCGGCGTCGTTGAGCTTGTTGAAGGCGTGGACAATGCGCCATCCGCCGATATGGAGGCGTCGTGGAGCTTGTTGAAGGCGTGGACAATGCGCCATCCGCCGGTTGCTTTCTTCACACATAAGGTCGGGCTGGAGTGCGGCGACAGACTCTCACGGCCATGGCCGGCTTGCAAAGAAGGCGTCGGTCGCTTCAACTTGGTCGCGGGGGAGCGGCCACTGTCGCGTCACACAATACTTCGCTCAGGGCGCAAGATCGATCTCGTGCCGCACACCACGATCGGGAGGGAGTACAGCTGGGACCTTGTCGGGGAAGATGTCAATAAGCTCACGAACAAGAGGGGCGACTGGATTGCCAACGACCACCAGTGCCGGCAATGATTGAGCGGCGTATCGCGCCTTCCGGGCCGTCTTCGGCTCTGCTTGATGTGGGTGCATCCTATCGTCGGACGCCGATTCTGCCAATTCAGTTACTGCCGCGATGGCGGCGGAGCCGTCCGCCACAATCATGCAAACTTGCTCGATCTCACCGTGCTTCAGGTCGTGGAGGAAGTGCTTCCACGAGAGACCAGGCAATCGAGTGATCTCAGTCGCGTCGCACGGGGGTCAGGCGACCTCGGCATCGTGTACTCGGGGAGCCCCGAGTGTGTCGTCCTTCATCAGGACCGAGATGGTTTCGGACCCAGACGGGGCTGAGTCCATCGAGGCTGCGCGAGAACATCGCGGATTCCGACGAACGCGACGACGAACAAGGCGAGTATCGCCACCACGAGCTGACAAGGAGATGCCGCGCTCGATCGCGTCAGTAGGTGTGAGGCACTGGGTGCTTGAGGGTGAGCACGTCTTCGTCTACATCAGGGAGCTCCCGCTCTACCACACGCGGGAGCAAACGCTCGACCGCAAGTGGGCGTTCACGCTCTACCACAATTTCTTCGCCAGGGAGCTCCCGTTCGACCACCCACGGGAACCTCTGTTCGACCGCCAGTGGGAGACCACGCTCTACCACGTTCGCTTCTCCGTGTGGGAGTTCCCGCTCGACCACCCGCGGGAACCTCTGTTCGACCGCGCGTGGGAGGCCATGCTCAACCACGTCTGCTTGTTGTGGGAGTTTCCGCTCAACCACCCGCGGGAGCCCATGCTCAACCGCGTGTAGGAGGCCTTGCTCAACCATTGTGTCGTCGTTCGACGTGAGCGGTTGCCCACGGCGATACGGGAACGCATGCTCGACCATGTCAGAGATGCCCTGAGTCTCCACCTCAGGACCGGCACAGGTTGCGCACTCACAAACCGCACACGAAGGGCCATCGTGCACTTCAGAAGTAGCAGTAGCCATGGCGTCGGGGTCCATGACTGCAACATGCGGCCAATGGTTGGGCGTCCCGCTCAGGAATGCCAACACAGCGTTCACGTCGATATCACATGGACGGACAGTTCGAGCTAGCCAGTCAATGTGAGGCTGGTCACAAGCAAGCCACGGGATCCCGAACACACAGTCAAAGGAACCGCTTAGCTCAATCACCAGGAAGTCATCGGATCCCTGGAAACCATCAAATTCGTAGGAGAAGGTGATCGAGCGCTGTGGTAGTCGCCGCGGCCTGTCGTCTGCGTACTTGACGATCATATCGCCGAGACCTTCCCTTACAAGCGTGTCCGCCGGTAATATTGACAGACACTCGGAGCCAGCGAAGTTGTTCGTCGCGCCTGAGCCCAGCAGAGCACGAATGGGACGTTAGGCTACCTCAACGTGGAGACTGACCACGATCATTCGCGAGTCACTGCCGGAGGTGGTGGCCGATAGATGTGCACGGAGCACAGGAGGGCTAGGAGGAGGTTCCGCCATCAGAGAACCATCCCCCCTTCTAGATCCAGTAGGGCGCCCCGCACCTACTGGCCGTCGCCGTTGTTTTGCTGAAGCAACGGCGACGTCGTCCAGAGAGGTGACGTTCGCCACAACCGGCGCCCGCGCGAGGCACACTGCCGCACGGTGTCCAGGCTTCTTGCAGCGGAAGCAACGCAACGGACGCGGTGTGCGTGCAGAAGGTCGAGGTGGAGTCGACGACACCGGAGCAGGACGGTCGCGATAATACTGGATAGGTCCACTTCCATCGGTTCTGGTCCAGGCTCAGGTACTAGAGGCCTGGAGACGTCGAATGCTTGCGGCGCCGTGACGCTGTAGTCTTCGCGTAAAGCGATCGCGAAGGTTTCTTCGAGAGAGCTCGGGGCTTCCTCGTCAAGTAGAAACGCTAGTCTCCAGCGTTCATCCCGGAGACGAAGACGTGGACCTGAGTCGCCATGTTAACGGGGTAAGCTGTGATGCACGACACGAGGTGGCGTGCTCGTTGAGTATACTCGAGCATGGACAAGCGTCCCTGCTTCAGGGACAGGAAAGTGGGCCGTTGAGTCGTCTCGTCCTGTTGAGGCTCGAACGCGAGCCGTAGATCGGTTTTCATTGACGCCATCGTTGGGTTGGGAAGCAAGCGGAGTCAGCGACGAGGTTACCGAGCGCCCACTCCTTCGCTTTGCCACCTAGTTTGGAGAGGAGGAAGCGAGTCCTCGCAAGCTGGGTGAACAGCTGCCGAGCGTCAACTGAGATATCAACCTCGCAGAACCACCGGTTTAAGTGAAGGCGGCTGTTGCCTTCGCCACTGTAGGTGGAGGCATCGAGCTTGACGATGTCGGTTTGATTCTTGGACGGCGTGGGAGTCGACACTCGCCGACGTAGTTCTGCAAGCTCACGCGCCATGAACTCCTGGGTGGCCAGGTGTTGTTGGGCTTCCGAGCCGGCTGTGAGTAGCGCCTGGATGACGGCTTCGCCGGATGCAGCGGCGAGGCGGTGTAGCGCTTCCCACTCGACCGACGAGAGATGAGGGAAGCTGATATGCTCGAGCGATGTGGCGGTCATATTGGGCGCGTCATTCATCGATGTGTCATTCATCTTTTGGCGTTGGGAGGATTACAAAGTGTAACGGGCTAAATGCAACCCGTTACAAAGCACACACTGTAGTGAAAGGAAGCAGGTAAATTAAACTCTGATTGATGGGCGTAACGGCACGAAGGCCGTCACAGTCATTAGCGATAGTCTTGGGATCTGATTGTCCATCGTGCACTCATGATGGCAACCGTGTGACAGACACCCATCACACTGTATTGTAAAGTTTTGCCGTAATAAAAATTCCGTTTTAAGCACTTCCAATAATAAAAATGCCGTAATTTAAATAAGTTGGAGCAATATCTAGCTACGCCTTGCCCTACAGTGTACTCTTGTGCCAGCCATGACCCCCGTGAGTATGCTGACCCGATAGTCAACTGACCAAGCCACGCCAAGCTCCTCATTATTTGAAGTCGTTAGCATGTTCTCTGGTAGGTCTGACGACGGCTGCCAGGTTAATTCTTAAAAACCCATCCAGGAAGCCAAGATGTGGTCTTGGTCATCTTGACTAGTTTTCTTAGCGTATACTCAATCTGCAACATACAAGTCGGGGTCATCTACGAGTTCTGAAGTGTCCTCTTCTGAGTCCGTGTTATCCTGGAGAGCCTCCAAGAAAGACAGAAAGACTGACAACAGGGCAATTCAGCTGCTTCCTTCTCCAGTTCCTTAAAAATTTGCTCCAAGCTGTCATGTAGACCCTTTTTGCATCTACTTTTGCTGTTCGGCGTAAGCAAGTGCGTGGATTTGTGTTTCGTTTGCTTTTACGTGGCTTGCCGGCAAGTCTGAGCATTATGGGTGGGTTGACCACAAAAATGATGTCATCGGATCTGATTGCCATTTTATTGTCAATAATTGGTCCAATATCATTTTGAATTGTCAAGGTCAGCTACCAAAATAAAAACTTAACTTGCAAAACCAATAATGCATTGACTCGGTGAGTCTTTTTTTTTACATCTGCTTAAAAGCGCCAAACCAGGTCTCAATCTATGTCTCTGGAGAGATATTCATCGAAACACCACTTTACCCCAGTCTAAGAAAGTCACAGGGGCGCCATACGAGGTGAAAAGCACGAATCGGAATCCTGCTAGCACGCCTTTTACAAACTCACGCCAGAAATCGCGGTCGTCGAACGTGTTCTCCGCTCCGTCAACCAGCTCCACGACTTTGTACTCGCTGAAACAGAACCTCTCAAAATTGTGACCGTAGATCTGCTTAAAGAAGTCCGACATAAAATCATTTTGTCAGCTTGAAGATACGCGACGTATGTGGCCGGATTCGAGCGAATTGTGAAGAGGGTGAAGTACGGCGGTCCTACCCAACGTCGGCGGTGCACAGATGGCAAGTATCGGGGATACGTTCTCCACGGTGAAGGGAGGAAGCAGGTCATAGCATCTCTTGACGGTATCAGATCGAAGCGCTCTGAAGTCAGAGGGGACTCCTTCATCGTTACCAGAGGAGAACTTGATCATAGTGTTATATATCCTTGGAGCGTCCGGTTCGTCAAGCGATACGCGTCTTGGTGGCACTTCGGTGACCAGAGCTTGCTTCCCAGTAGTACCAAATTTCTGCGATTCCCGTATCGCCAACCAATGCTTTTTCATGGCGGTGGTAGGAGTCTCGGTTGGCGTACAAATGCAGCTCGTTAGGTTTCACGTGACCGAGAACGTCCTTTCCTTCGGGTATTTTGTCAAAGACCAACCTCAGCGAAGTCACTGACCTGCTCTGGTAATGTCACCAAGTATGTCGCTGTGTCCATGAACGGCTCATGGGACTCAGCGTCCATTAATTGGACCCAAATTCTCTTCCTTGGTGCTTTCATCATAAAATGTGAAGAACAGTAGTGCGCCGTGAAAATGGAGCTTACGAACCTAAGTACGATCGCACAAATCAGTAGTTAATGGATCGGACGTTTACAAAGATCTTCAAATTTCGCATCTGTATTTTCAACAGAATTCGTGACTGGTACGTGGACTCAGAGCAAACGAGAGATGGCAGTGACGATCAAAAAGCACTTCCTCGTTGCTTTGTTTTCTACAGGGAAGCACGTTCTACCAGCTCGACGATGTGAAGTCTCAATTATTGGTTTATGGACATCGCAGTTTGTCACCATCAAACTTTGCAATCATTTTGAGTGCGTCATCTTTCAGTTAGCAATTAGCAATACAATATAGCCTTGTCTTCGCAATAACCCTGTTCTAGCTCACCGGCTTTGGTCAACGGTTCCAGGATACGTCGGTGGTCAGGAATCGTCGGCAAGCTGCGGCAATAAGTTCACTGGAGATAGACCAGGATTGTAAATCCAGATCAAGATTCGAAAGATTTTTCTTTCCTGTGGTACTTCTACGCAGCAGCTAAAGACATAAAAGGGTTACGTTTTCTTCCTTCTTTCTCTCTCTCACGTGTTGTCCATACTGTCCGTATTAATATTAACCTCGTAGTGTCTAAGTTAATTATTCATGGTGTGCGCCACAGACGGCCGTCTTGACTTATGTTCCACGTCTGCGTTGCACTACGAAGTATCGCTGTGTAGTTCGAGTAAAGTCCACAGCTCTCAAGGTTCGTAATCTCCTGCGATCGAGGACTCAACACCGGAGGAGGTGGAGGGACAAAGTTCTTCACCAAAGTCCTCTCATCGAAGTGCTCATCCTGCTGATCCAACGCAGGAGCGTAACGTCGACTAGAGTTCCTACCGCTTAGCTCATCCTTGTCAACGAGATCGCTACGACACGAGAGCACAGGAAAGTCGAGTTCGTATCGACGCAGCAGCTCGCTGTGTGGGAAGGCGTTCAACCACTTTTTATCGTCACCTTGAAGGCCCGACGAAGACTCAGTGTACAGCATCTCCATACTCGACGCATAGCCGCCGTGAGACGCACGGAACGCTCGTTGTCGGTAGTAAACAGCGTCCAGAACGCGCTCTATGGCCATTTGCGCCTCCAAGAACCCCGTCATGGCACTTGCGAGCTCCAATTCCCCGCCAGGCAGCTCGTTTTCACTGCTAAAAAACACAAAGCCCCATCTCTCGGGTCGATGAATGTCGATCACACCAGTGGGGGCCCACACGATGTTGTCTTCGCGCTTGTCAGGCACTTTTTGGTACTTTAACTGGTTCGTATCGACGTCCACAACAGTCTCCAGGTCATACTGAACACGTGAGAAATTGACACGCCACACGTCTCCCGCTTGAGTTTTGCCAGTCGTCACGGCGGGTCTCGCTGTCTTCCCAGGCCCCGATGGGGGTCTGGGAGTGGCAATTGACGCTCTTTCAGACTGAGCTCTGCTACTTAACGGCTCATCTATGTCTCGACGGAAACGTAGTTTGTTAAATTGCTGAAGTTCGGCGAGTGACCAACTCATTTCGACACACCAACGCACACTCGGAGTCTCTGGGGCGTTGGTCAGGCCGTCCACGAATACAGCCGAGCGTACTGACACTAGGTTGAATGGGTTTTCAATACTGTAGCCATCTTTGTACGGACGATGCAGAAGCAGCTCCCAGATCGTGTTCAGACAGTTCACTTCCAATTCGCTATTTAAACAAAATAGTAGAAAATTAATTTTTAAACAATATATATATATATTGGTAGACGTACTAGTAGTGATGACGACTGCCGTCTGGATTGAAGAAAACCTCAAAGTCGTTCTCGTGGTACATGGTGCTGTTCTTCTGGGTGAGAGTGCCCCAGATTTTGGACTCGATGAGCTCTGCCCCCACGTATAAAGTGTCGTCGTCGTACATCATTTTGAACCTCGTGAGCGGGAAGTCCTTGGGTTTGCGCTCTGGTCCTTCGATGTCCACAAAAGGCTCGGACCATGGCACATGCGCCCACTCCTCCTTGTCCACGCTGCCAGTTTTAGTAATAAAGGAAATAGTAGTAGCAAATTAAATATTATATGTGCTGTCGTGAATTGAACGCTACCGTCCGTCCAGCTGCATGGGCTCATAGTCATTGTCAACGAGGTCGGTCTTGCGACGCAGACAGATGTAGACGGGGGGGCGTAAGGTGTCCATGTACGCCCAGTCCTCCACCGACGGCATGGCTACGAATCGTAATTGTAACAAATAAAAAAATATCCGGTTTTTCTTATCTGAAAAATGTAGCCATGTCACAAAGTCAATTTCAACCAATCCATCAATTGCAGTAGCAGTTTTGATCCATTCTTAAATTTACTGCATAAGAGGAAACAAAAAATGGCTCGTGAAGTGTGGTTCCAGCTAGTAAGCGGAAAAGGAGTAGCTGTAACTACAGTGGAAGTACCGAATAATGCAACGGTTGCTTGTTTCCGAAAGGCGGTGCTTGGAGTAGTCTCAAATGTTTTACCTGTCGAGTCCAACCTCACAGTCTACACAAGTAATACGTCGCGGAAACTGGAGGAAAACTATCCGATCAGTTCTCTTGGTGAGTCAAAGAAAGATGCACTCTTCGTTATTGTGGAGGTGCCGCAGCAGCAGACTATCAAGGTAGGTCCAGCGGATCGACAAACGCAGGACCTCTTAAATATTCTAGAATGGAAGGAGCCAAGTCGACTTTGTAGGAGTTCTGGAGACCATTGGACATTCCAAGGAGCATCCGAGATTGCAACTGACCTGGCGGGTCCTCTCCTCCAGCATTACCAAGCCTGGCAAGATGGGAACCAGGACAAACAGAACCACGCTCTCGATGTTGTCGTGGGTGGACCAGGAACAGGAAAGTCGCGTACGATTGACGAAATGAAAAATTTATTGTGCAAAGCTGCTGAGCAATCCGAGAATCAAGATTTAGTCAAGAGAATGACCAACGCATACGTTTTTTCTTTGGCTTTCGGAGGTAGAACCGGTACAACTGGGAAGCTGATTGACTCTCATTCTCCTGAAGTTGACATCTGCTTTCGAATGCTCTATCAGCTCCTGAAGGAAAATGAATCGTGGATGGAATTCGTTTTCCGATTAATGAAATCGAGTTCATCGATATGTCTTTCCATTTGCGCTGTAATTAGGATGCTAGCCAAGCTGGAGCAGATCGACAATGTGAGGGATATGACGGTGGTGTTGTGCGTGGAAGGTATACATAAACTTGAGAACGACGGCACGTACGGCTGCGATTTTTACCGTGTGCTGAGTTGCGTTATCATGTTCCTGAATTCATCCACAGCATTTGCTGTCTGTGTGAGCTCAACAACAGCTCAAGAGCCTTTTACTCAAGCATTCATGCAGTTCCAACAGAAGCGAGTTTTTCTATATCCTCCTTCATTAAACGGTCACGAAATTCTAAGGCCGAGATCAAGGATTGGGAAGCAGCTGGTAGATGATATGGGTGGTCATGGCCGAGCGTTGGAGACACTTGAGCGAGTGCTGAGTTGTCACAAAGATTCTTTACAGGATATCGACCCGGGTGGTATTGTAAAGCAGGTGTACGCAGCGTTACTTTGTCAATATGGTGAGATATTCGCTTCTCCTCAATTTACCGATCCAATGGCCTGCCAAGACGTTTTAATCGCAATATTTTCGGGTCACCGCTTTAACGGCGTGTACGAGCGCATTGGCCGTTCCAACTTGACCGTCGATGAGCTTCGAAACATCGGTTTGTTCCGACAAACTCAGGATGGACGACTGGAATGCGCTGTCATTATGATTGTGGCGTTGATGCGAAGGCTTCTAAGGCATCTCAATGGAGGTTACGACATCGATGGCTTCCTTCCCTCTGTGTGGGGTCAGCATCGATTTGATCAATTCGTGGCTTTCTATCGTCGCGTGAAATCGATTATTTACTGTGACCTTCCAGTTTCATTAGCCATGGCTCATCGCGGGGCCCGTTTCGGCTCTATCGATGGCATTGTAGTTAAGGAGCCAAAAGCACACTTGGGTTTGTTTCAACAGAGTCAAAATTCCGATTCGAAGTATATAAGAGACGTTTGCGATCTATCTACGCGAGTCCAATTGACGATCGACGGCCGAGAAGTGCAGTGCAACGAAGTGATTCGATGCAAAGCACAGGAAACGAAACAGAGAGTTAACGAAGTAACGTATGCCAAAGAGAGAGCAGAAGCTGTGAATGAGAGCTCGGATGTGTTTTTTGCTCATTACGCCGGATGAATCTGTCGATTTTGATCTTCCCCCACGAAGCGGCATCGTGTCAATCAACGAGTTCGATCAATATTTTGGGCCGTTCGCAAGTCGTGCGTATAGATGCTTTCTAGATGGGTGATGTAGAAGAAAGGGAGAGAAAGAAACAAAAGCTAGTGAGTCATGTATGATTCGTAGCTCTCTCTCTCTAGGAGGTCTAAACGTTAAAGCTACTAGCTTTAATGAGTTAATTAGGTTCCTCACCTGTGCTGTAAGTAAACTGGGAAGCACTGGGTAAAGAAAGCAACGAAAAACTCGGTTGAAAGTAAATTTACTCCTTCGTCGTGTTGATAAAGGGCAAGCAGTGGAAGTATTTTCTATTCTAATGCTTTTAATGTGCGCAAATCTTTTTGCTGGCTCTGAAAACGTGGTGCAATGGCAAAGTACGCATCGACGCAGGTTATTGTCGTATCGGCAGTATCCAACCCTGGTAAACGTTTCGTGGTCAACATTTGAAAACGACTGATACGATTTGTGTCCCGCTAAGGAAATCTCAATAAAAATGAGCGGTGTCGAGGCGAACCTTCTTTTTAATTGTCAGACTTTGTTGCGATGTATTCGTGGTTAATGAGCTGAATTCGCCTGTGACAGATTAGTGGCTCTAGCTGTGAGTGGTTTATGAGTTGCCGTTACTGAACTGCGTGGGCCGCGGTGCGAGGATCTCCTCCAAAAACCAACAAAGATTGTGGAGAAAACAAAGACGAGCGCTAAAATGACGCAGTTGCTAAATGGAAACTCTAGAGTGTGACCTTTATTTGTAAAAAATCTGTTTTTCAAGACGACGTTGAACGGTGCGAATTCGTAGAAGAAATATCCACCATGCTACAAGCTGTATATTCGAAAATATTGTTAACAATAACAAGGAGATCCATTGCTGCCACAACTCGTAGAGATAATAAAAAAAACTACCCTGTGGGTTATTTTAAAACTAGGGATATTTGTTTCACCCAATTTTCTTCTGGCAACATTTCCTGGGTGAATGTAAAAAATCTGTTTTTCAAGACGACGTTGAGCGGTGCGAATTCGTAGAAGAAATATCCACCATGCTACAAGCTGTAATTTCTATGGTGGATATTTCTTCGAATATTATTCGAAAATATTGTTAACAATAACAAGGAGATCCATTGCTGCCACAACTCGTAGAGATAATAAAAAAAACCCTGTGGGTTATTTTAAAACTAGGGATATCTGTTACACCCAATTTTCTTCTGGCAACATTTCCTGTGTGAATGTTCGCCACAGGCAACATTCTTCTGTGTTTTGTAATGTCCACCGGATATTGTATATACTGCAAGAGGTATTGTGTATTCCAATGCTTTTGTCCTTTTCACTTAGCCTGATGCTCGACTTATAATAAATACATGTATTGTGGTTTTCATCCATTTTGGCAAACCGGAGGTCTCTTATCCCGAGATAAGGGGTCCAAAATAGCGAGCAGCTCCGATATGGCAAGCACGATGGTGCGAGATGTGCTAGGCGAATAGGTTGAGAGAGCGATTTCAGGCCAGTTTTGTAGAGTAGTCTCCATTTTGCCGTTTCAAAACGGTATAAGTAAGCGCCTTGCAGCCTCAGCCTCATCCTCAGCCTCAGCCCTCCCCTGACATTGCAGTTCTTACAGTTGCCAAAAGACACGTTTGATAATTGCAAGTTCCTTTATGACCTACGGCGATGACTTTCGATGGCGTGCGGTGGCACTGATGCATGTCTACGACGTGCCAACTGTATACGTATCTGATCTATTCGGTCCTAAGCAGCGCACCCTTCGCCGATGATACGCGCTGTTCCTCCAGAAAGGCATTGTCAATGAAAAGCAGCCTCGTCAGACCTGCACACGCTGGCCACCTGACGTACTTGCCGCTGTCGAAGCTTACGTACAAGTTCACCCCACGTTTTTCATCGAAGAGCTACGTGAGCACATTGTCAAGAATTTTCCAGCAATAACTACAGTCTCGACAGCGATAATTTGTCGCGTACTCAATTTTGATCTTAATCTCAGCCGAAAAGTGTTGTCCAAGGCCGCACGAGAAGCCGTCCCTGCGGAAATTGAAGCCTACCTTCTTCCACTTTTTTCTTTTGCAGAGCAACTTGTATTTTTGGACGAGACTGCTAAGGACGGACGCCATTCTCAACGACGCTATGGGTGGTCGAAACGAAATACCCAAGCAATTGCGAAAATGCCGTTCCGAAGAGGAACGCGACTATTAATTCTAGCCGCGCTTGATGTGTAAGGATTTTTTGCATGGAAGTGGACTGAAGGAACATTCACGCGAGATAAGTTCCACGAGGCGTTTGTGGAGCATATTATTCCAACTTTGAACCCGTGGCCTCTTCCTCGCTCCATTGTTGTGATGGATAACGCCAAAATCCATGCCTACCCAGAGCTCCAAGAAGCCATACACCAGTGTGGAGCCAGACTAATATTTTTACCGCCCTATTGCCCACAGCTCAACCCGATAGAGCCGTGCTTTGGCCTTCTAAAACGTTGGCTTCAAAGGCGTGCTAATCTCGTTTTTCCATTGTATCCAGATCAGATTCTGGATGTTGCAATGCGAGCGTGTACGCTCCTCGAAGATAAAGGTTGTTTTGGCACTTTTCGTCACTGTGGTTACATGGCTACTGGAATAAGAGACCAAGTTTTTGACGATCTAATTCGAAGAAGTGCAGACGATGAGTAGCTTAATTTTGTAATGATGAATATTATTCGATACATGCATCTCGTGCTGCACTAAGTTCGCGTTTTCTTCTAGCTCATGGGCTCGTCGTCGGCATGGTCCTCGTCGTTCATCATTCCATTGGTTGGCTGAGTGGGTGTGAATTGATGGTAGATACCGCGAGAGAATAAATCGTGGTCTGTCAGTCGTAATGCACGCCGAAGTGACAGAATGTCGACCTCCAGAGGCATCCATAAACCATTGACCCTAATGCTCACAATTGCTGTATCCGGTATGGCCTGTTCATTGGCTTCCTGCTGCTGCAGAGCCTCTCGCTGTCGGTCTAATTCCATTGCTTGTGCAGTTGTGTTATCCTCGGGAACTTCAAATGGAGTCGACTCCGGTCTTCTTGCATGCACAACATCAAGATGGTGCGAAGTGATTGCTCCAAACTGCACTGCATTGGCTGTCTCGTAAGCTATCCTTTGTACTCGAGCATCGGCAATGCGACGCGCGGTAGCACGGTGAAATTGCTCTGGTTGAGCTGCCCGCTTGACGTAGAGGAACGCGTCAAAGCGAAAGTCTCCAATGTGGCGAAGATCATCGGTTGTGAGTAGTTTCCATCGGTATTGAAGTGTTGTCAAAAAGTTATCAGACGTCAGCTCGATATACTTGGCTTGAGTATCGCTCCTCGCACGCCGCAAGTAAACGGATGAGTCGTCTGGTAGTACGAGAGAATTTTTTGATACTTCAGGAGACGCCACGAGCGCATATTTTGCAATACACTTCTGCTTAAAAACTGCATAGCCTTCAGAAACTTCGAAATTGACATCACTCTTCCAGCCACCACGAGCGCGGCCAATCGGCTCTCCCACTCGTATAGTCAGTATTGTGTGGTGTAGTGATTTCTCCGTGGTTGCGGATTATCACCCGTCGACAAAGACGTGACACCGCCCAAGTTGTTCAAGCGACGAACCCTCGGTCGGGTGATGTACGGAGACGCCAAGGTGCAAGGGACTCGACCCGAGTTTTCAACAAATATCGGATACGGCCCTATGTCACTGAATCCAGGCTGTCCTTATTATTAATAATGGACTGGCCGGATTCGCATTCAGCGGACCATCTACGGTACGAACCCTCAGTGGCGGTTGGGATGAGTTCGCGGAATACTCAGCGACCTTTGGAAGACACGTTAACCGTCTGGGACAGGGCGCGGACCGTTAAAGATGCTCATGCGACAGTGCAGACGACGCTTGGCATGCAAGAAGATCCATAACGGATCATTGTTCACTTGATATTTGTATACTTGATTAGGACTTCTTATTAGGAATAGACCCGAAAGGGTAAGCTTAAATACGGAACAGAATTTCCACTCAAGCACACAGAGCGACGTCCGGCTTCAAGGTAAGCGTCAGGTCAAGCTTGTTTGAGTGTGTTATGCCTGTCGGTGAACTCGAAGCTCTGTAGCGAGGGTTCATCCGGCGAGGCCAAGAGACTTTGTGTATTGGCCGATTATTATCGGGAGGTTTTACGTGACGGCTTATTGTTGCCTATTTGCACGACTGGGAGTGCTTGAATTGCCTCCCTCTTATTTCTTCCAGCCGAGTGTTGAACACTCGGTGATCTCGTAAAAGGCTTACCCGTGCCTGGTACCCTTCCGCTGTTGGGACCACGAGGATTCAAAACACCTGCTAGCTTTGCTCGTGCTAGTAGCGTGTTCTTATTTTACTGGTTGGCCTATATAAGTAGGTTACAAGGTACAGTTTGTCCCGGTGCAAGGGCAGAACTGGGGTCTTCAGGTCCGCCCGAACGATCGTTTACTATCCTAGTAGACGTATTGTTGTGGGAACATCCTAACTACATCTGTAGCTAGAGTTCACGTGGGATTTCCAACACCACAACTGGTGCCGCGACCCGGGAGCAGATTGTGACCATTGTGAACTGTTTGTATGGCCTTCCAGTTTACGAGCTACCAAGAGAAGAAGAACAAGAAAAAGACAAGAAACATGGCGAAAGGACAACCGACGGTACCAGTTACGCCTGCCAAGTCTGGCGGGGCTCGCAACGAGAGTTCAAGCCCGGCTGCGCGCTTTGCAGCCGGCACCGAGCTTTCAGTGAGCTTCGACGACGAAGCAGACATCGGTCCTGACGCCCACGATTATGAAGATTACGAAGACAAGACGCCGGCTCCAGAGCCAGGCGCAGCGACGCCGGAAACGGCCACGCTATCATCGGGGCTGAGCGGGACGACCAGGTCCCGTTCGAGGAACCTCGCCGACGAGCTCGATGATGTTGCGGGACCGGAACCGGCCTATGATGATTATGACGATGGGACCGAGGGTTCTAAGCCTTCGGTGGCGAGTGCAAAGCATTCAGCACTGCTGAAGGCACCTCGCCCACCTATCAACGGTGATACACCAGCCGCCAAGCGCGTTTTCGACCGCGTACAAGCGCTGATGCAGAATGATGAGTGGATGCAGCTGTTCAAGCCCATCCCCAAGAAAAAAGCCGACTGGCCTGCGCTTGCGCAGGAACTTCAATACCCAGTCAACTCGGTTTCGACTAGCCAAGTCGCCGAGGATTCAGTTTCGCTACTGCTGTCGCTGGGGTTCGAGAACGAGACGTACCCATCGACGATGTCGCTCCAGGATTGGAGTCCACATGAAGCCGGAGCTGCTCTCCAGAAATGGAAGAAGAAGCTTCGGGAGGCGTTTGGCGCTGTTGGCATCAATGCCGGAAAGCAGCCTGTGAGTCGACCGATGATTCAAGATGAAGATCCGTCCAAGATTCCACTGCCGCCGACGCCCCAACGACTCGTTCGTACTCCTCCGACCAAGCGTGGAGCTGAGCGTGGTGCCTTTGGCACTACCGAAGCTTCACCGTACTTTCAAGACTCGCACATGGTTACACCACGTTCGGAGAGTCGTATGCAACGTATTTACGCAAGTAACGAGGGTTCGTTCGGTCGCCGAGGCGGTGCGCGAGCTCCCAAAGATGGTGCCGGACGTCGTCAAGTCGACAGCGATGGTTCGTCCAGTGACGATGACATTTTGGTGCGTACATTCGACGAGGAAGATCCTCAACTCGAGTTGATGCGTCAGATGAATGAGCTGGCGACGCTGAACGACGTAGACCCGACACCGAGGATTGAAATGGCTTCGCACCGACCGCTGGATCGCATCACGCCGTTCTCAGGCTCTCGCAACAAGAGCGAGAACTGTATGCAGTGGCTCCGTGGGTTCGTCTATGAAATGACTGGAACCCACACAGATGCCGATAAATGGTGCATTCCATTTGAGCTAAGTCTCTGGGACGGAGCCATTCATTGGTTCCGTCAACTTCCGAAGAAGACGAAGCGCAAGTGGAAGCTGTTGAGCGATGCGTTCATCCGCTACTACTGCTCGCAGTTCGCGCAGACGGCACTGTCGCGTTACTACTCCGCCAAGCGGGAACGTAATGAACATCTGTGCGACTACATAAACAGGCTGAATGGCTAAGCTCGGACCGCCCGTCTACACTTCGAGAAGAGTGGTTGTGACGCGAAAGAACACGTACAGCAGTTCCTGGCAACATGCGACGATGACAAGATAGCGGAGAGTCTCTACCACGCTCGAGTCGCCGACATTCACGAGCTCGAAGAGATCATCGAAGATGTTCTTAAGGGCAAGGCGAGAATGGCCAAGCGTGACAGTGAGTACCGATACTCCAAGAGTCGTGATACGCGACGCGACGATGGGTACGCCCGCAACAACCAGCGTGATGACCGTCGCCGCGATGACAACCGCAACAAACCAAGAGTGACACTCATTGAAGCCACGGTGGACGACCTACTAGCTGAATTAGAAGGTCGTGAAGCTGCTCAGGGAGGCACCGAGTATTCAAACGAAGATCCGAACGCTTACGACGATGCCCAAGATGAGTACAACGACTTTCAGCCTGATAATACGGACGGTGATTTCTCATTGGACGAAAACGACCGATACCTCGCCGCGGCTAACGAAAATGAGCGCCGTGCAGCTGCTGAAGGCACCTACGCACGTTCAGACAACCGTCAACCACGTGGAAACATGCCTGATCGCGATAATGGCTTCAATCAAGATCGCCGAGGTGGTGACCGTGGGTTCAATCAGGACCAACGCGGTCGACGTGACTTCAACCGCGACAACCGACGCCCACAGTACGGACCATGCGCGGTGTGCGGTGGCATGAGTCACTCCGCCCACTACTGTAACAAGCGATGCAAGTTCTGCAAACAACTCCACGATGCTGGACAATGCGAACTTTTCCGCAACTTCCAAGACCTTGCCAAATTTGTGCGCACCAAAGGCACGAAGGAGGAACTCCCGCCAGAGCTCAAGGCCGTCGTTCAAGAACGTCATTTAAACTAGGCAGCCCGCCAACTACAACTGGGTTGGTCCCTATCGGGCTGCCACAGTTAACCGAGCCTTCAATGGAAGCAGAGTGTATCTTTGCTTTCATGGGGCAGAGTGAATGGCCTGATAAATACGTAACAAGTGTGAACGCGACGGAAAATGAAAAGGAGAGGAGTAGAATCCTCGGTGGAGGTGTTGGAGAAATAGTGGAGTGTGCTGATGCTGATGAGGGCACCAGCGAGGGTTCGCTCGGCTTGGTTTCGAGTGCAGCGCGAGACGAGCCCAAGGGTCACTCCAAGATGATGAAGTTGAACCCTGGCGAGAGACAGGGGTGGTGGTCGGCCAAGAAATTCGACCGACGGATCAGAATGAGAGCTCTGGTGCAAGGCGCTGTGAACGACCAGCGAACGAGGATTCTCCTCGACACAGGAGCGAACGTTAGTGTGATCACTGACGCCTTTGCTAAGATGTTGCGACTCCGAGATGTACCCGATCACGGACGCCGCATTGACATTCAAGGTATTAACGAAGGCAAGGTGTCTACGACGCGGCGAGCGTGCGTCAAGATTACGCTCGGATGGGAGATGGTGTACGAGTTTGAGATGTGGGTAATGGCGCATAATGCAGGCGTCGACGTGGTACTCGGGACCGACTTTATGATCCCAGCTGGGATCCGGTTGGACCTGTTCCACGGCGCGGTGCAATTACCGCACGAAGTCCAAATCCCGCTGATAAAGACCAAGAACATGATCGACAGCGAAGAATACGGCTCCCATATTAACGCCGGGCCACCCGAGCGGTTGGACATTCAAGCGCACGAGTGGCGAGAATATCGACTAGCGAAGCGTCAAGTCGGGCTGGAAGAACACGTACTGTGGGTTCGTCGAACGAACAAGCTAATCCCGTCAGTGACGAGGTTTCGACGTGGACGGCCTCAGAGCATTCGATTAACAAACGTGTCTGATCGAACTGTGTACCTGCCAGCACACGACTCGATCGCGATGTGGATTCCAGATGGGGATTTGCCACGAGGTGACGGCTATGTGCGTCTGGAGTCCAAGAAGTACCAAGACTGGCAAGTGTTGGCCTACGAAGGTTGTAGAGACCGCGAGCTCTTTCAGCGTGAATGCGAAATCTACGAACAATGGCTTGCCACTCAGCCTTCGGCAGTTGATCGATTAGACTACCCAGAACCCAGTGGAGTGCTACCACGACCTCTAGAAGACTCGCTAGTGGATTCTAGTGATCGTCTGACATGTGCAGAGCGCTGGGCACTGATCCTGGAAGAACGTGAACAAGTGGAAGCCTGTCTGGCGTCTGGGGTGACAGCCGGGGATTCGGCCGACGGTCAGCCTTCCGCAGAACCTTTGGACACGTACACGACAACCCATGGCGGAGGCAGTAACGCGAACGAAGCCTCGGTAGTGCGTACACGCGAACTTCTGAGGCCGGTAAACGTGGTACATACGCCAACGAGTGTTAGTGTCCAGTCAGGGGTAACCACGGAAGCGACAAGCAACAGCACTGGATTAAATGGAGTCACCCGTTTTAACGAAGCTGTCCCGGCCTTGTGTGTCACCAAATCTGCGAACGAGACATCGGTGGTTGATCCAGAGGATACAGGCATCGCGCAGAAGGTGTTGAGTACGGCACCGAGTATTCATTGCAAGATTGGTGCGAATTCCGAAATGTCAAGACAGCGGCAGAACGAGGAGCTGAACAAAAGTCAACAACCCAATATGTCGGCTGCCCACGCATTCAATATTGCGAACGACGACTCGGCAGGTGACCCGGAGATGGGAAACCAGGATGGGAAGGAGATGGACCAAGTACCGACTGTTGAAATCAAAGCGGATGCCAATGTTGAGTCAAGGGAAGAATCCGTAGCGGCGTTGGACGGAACATACATCTCGGTTGCTCGAGTGTTAACAACCGAGGGAAATGAAGCAACGGAGGATACGCGAAATGATTTCTACGAACACCCAGCTAACAACATTGGCTTGGACGACTACGCGAAGGAGCTGGCATTCCTGCCGGACCTGACCGAAGAGATCAACACGACAATTGACTACACTGCGCCTAATGTTGCTGATCCTGAGCTGTCGACTGAACGCCGAGAACGTCTAGTTGCGACGCTAAAGAACCACGAGCACATCCTGATTGCTAGTGGTAACGCACTGCCGCCGCCAGCCTACGGAGCGGTATGCGATATCGACACACAGGGGCACGCCCCAATTAAACAGCGTGCCCGGCGTGTGCCGCTGCGATTTCTCGGCAAGCTGTACGAGCTGCTGCGCGCTTTATTGCGTGCAGGACTGATCGTCTTTTCAGACAGTCCATGGGCATCGCCGATCGTGATTGTGATGAAAAAGAACGGGCTGGACATCCGGCTCTGCATTGATTACAAGATGGTGAATGCATCACCGCGATCATGGAGTATGCAATGCCGCTAGTCGACGACCTGTTAACAGATCTCGAGCGCTACCTATGGTTCTGCTCGCTGGATGCAGCAAGCGGCTTCTGGGCGGTCATGATGACCTTGCGAGCGCGTAAAGTGTCAGCGTTCGTCTGCGCACTAGGACATTTTGAGTGGTTACGCATGCCCTTTGGGTTAAAGAACGCGCCGATGATCTATCAGCGTATGATTGACAACGCACTCTGGGGGTTCGTTCAACCTAAAGGAGGTTGGTTTGAATACTTGGAGAGGATGCGTTTAGCTGAAGAACAGGCCAAGGAACGTCGTGGGCCAAGCGCCGAGGGTTCGTTTCAAACGAAGTTCGCGGCAGACCGCGAAGCACCGGTAGAGACCGACCCTGTACTCCAACTCGTCAACAGCCCCGTCGCTGACATGTTTACGAACGGGGAGCCAGACGAATCATCGCTGGTACCTGTATTTGGTCGACGGTCGTTTGTGGATGACATTTGCTTCGGTGGCGAGGATTTCGACAGCTGCCTAGCGACGCTGGACCGATTGCTAGCAAGATTTGCACAGTGTCGGATCAGCATTAGCTTCACCAAGAGCATCTTTTGCCAACCCAAGGTGGACTTTCTGTCGCATAAAATTTCGCCAGAAGGTATCAGAGCTGACCCCAAGAAGCTTGCGGCCATCACCGAGCTTTCGTTTCCAACGAGCAAGAAGGGCATGCAGTCGTTTCTTGGAGCGGTTAATTACTACAGCCGCTTCATTCAAGACTTCGCAGTCTACGGTGCGGCGCTGTACCAGCTCAAGGATGAAGACTTTGTCGTTGAAGGTGGCCTTTCTGTGGCACGTCGTTCCTTCAAAAAATTGAAGACGAGTGTTTCACATTCACCCATCCTCAGGCACTTCGATCGGTCGAAAGAAGTTCACGTCATGCTCTTTGCGAATGAATGGGCGTTGAGCACTACGCTAATGCAAGAACATGAAGGCAAGTTACACCCCGTACGGTTCCTCGGTCGGGTGCTCAAGGAGGCCGAGATGAACTACTATTCTGCTGAGAAGGAAGTTTTGGCGTTACTTCTGCTGTTGAAGATCTGTTACGTCCAGCTGGCAGGAAAGACGCTACATGTCTATACACGATTCTCGATGTTAGAGTGGGTGCATAAGTCGAAGTCTCTATTCGGACGCGCGGTCCAGTTCGCAGTGCTGCTATCGCAGTGGCACCTTAAGGTGCAGCGCGTGAAGGAGAAGGATGTCGCCTTTGCGCAGCTACTGCAGTCAAGCATCACGAGCTTCGTTGACCTGGAAGACTCGCTCGCGCCGGTGGCGCCTCCAAACAAGGGTTCCCCGACTATTCGAATGGACCCCGCGTTGCTGTACGCCAGGCTTTCCCGTAATTACAGCGGATTCGTCATGTCTTTTGACGGATCAGCGAGGACAGAGAAGTACGGTGGCTACGGGAGTTGTTCATGGGTGCTGTGGAGCCTTCCTGAGTGGAAGGTAGTGATTGCTGCAAACGCTTACCTCTCGGCTACCACGGTGAATGAGGCAGAGTATACAGGTATGATAAACGGTGTCAAGGCTGCTATTGCGCACGGTGCCGAGGATTTAGTCATCGTTGGTGACTCAAGGCTCGCGATTCAACAATCACTAGGGGTGATCGCATGCAGGAAGGAAACTTTGCTAGCGCTGCTGAATACTCACAAGGAACTCACGGCCAAGCTTCGATCAGTTAAATATCTTCACGTTGTACGAGAATACAACGCGGCCGCGGATTCGTTAGCCACTGAAGCGCTGGAATCGAAGGTCAGTCGGGTAATCTTGGCTGAAACTCGCAAGTCGGAATTGGCATCGCTGAACCGCATCCAGAAAATGATCTACGAGCCGGATGAAGACTCGGTAGATGTTTCGTCACAAGGAGCAGAGCGTCAAGTACATGTACTGTCAGGCAGCGAGTCTTCAAAGTGGAAAACTTTCGAAAATTTCGTGGTTGATTACAGCTCACCAAATTGCGATTATGGTAATATGGCAGTGATGACTCGGCGACAGACGAAAGCCAGGAAACGCGTCAGGTTTGCAGATGAACACTCGGAGGATGTCTCAAAAGCTCAAGAACAGAATGAAGAACGACGAGAGACGTCCACCGAAGATTCAACCGGCCAGGATTTGCCAGACCATCCTCACAAGACTGTATCAGCGGCATTTCCCGATGCGGATAATGTTGACCCGGTAGCGATACAGCGGGAGCGACGCAGACGGATACTAGTGGCACAAGACGAGGAACAGTAAGTGGTTTAACATCAAGAAGGTGCTTCAGGGCCAAGCACAAGAGCTGAGTTACAAAGAAGCTCGAGATGCCTGGAAGTATGCTGACCGGTTCGTGTTATCAGAAGACGGCGTGCTTCACTATCTTGGATTGAATCGTCGGTACGACCACGGTTGGCAAGAGGAGACCAAGCTGCGGCTTGTGGTACCAACAACGATGATTCAAGAGGTCCTGCAAAACTGTCACGACTCGCTGGAAGGTGGACATCAAGGTGTGGTGAGAACGTTCCATCGCGTTAAGTCCGAATATTATTGAATCGGCTTGTACGCGGACGTGGAGAAGCATGTGAAGTCATGTCCAGATTGCAGCTCGAGTAAAAGCCGTCCGCAGCTTCGTGGATACTCACCTGGCAACGTGCTAGCCGAACGACCTTTCTGGATTTTGTGATCCCACTACCAAAATCCCGCAGGGGCAACACGGCGTTGCTCCTATTTCAGTGCTCGTTCACGGGATTCGTTATTGCCAAGGCTATGTCGGATACGACTGCGCTGAGTGTTGCCCAAGTGTTCGAAGAATGTGTGTACCGACGGTTCGGAGCCCCATCACTGATAAGGCACGACCGTGACCCACGCTTCATGAGCGAGGTGTTCCCAAGCATTTGCAGAGATGATGCAGTCAAGAATCACGAGCGACTTTTGAGCTATCGGGCCACAGGCTAATGGACAGCAGGAACGCCTCGGGTGGAAGTCGGTGATGGATTCCGTACGGGTGTACGGA
>NW_003303730.1:381353-395281 GCF_000142945.1 Phytophthora infestans T30-4
TTGGGATGCTCAGTCGACGTTAAGGGCAATGTCGTCATCACTCAAACGAGGACTCGGTAAGCAGTCTGACGCACTGGCGTTGCGGCGTGAGATCAATCGACAACATGAGGTCGCCCTCACTATGGCCAAGGATTATCAGGCTGTAGAAAAGGAGCGAAGGGCTAAAAAGCATAATGATGCTCTGAGTCGACTGGAAAAAGCTGCTGTACCTCAACCAAGTGGAAACGAACACTCGGCGGAACCCCTAGAAGCTTCAGAAGAGATGGAAGATCCTGCAAGAGGATCACCGAGATCTCTTTTTAAATTGGGAGCCGGGCGTGGTTGTACATGGAACGCGTCAAACCGGGCTTGACGAAGAAATTAGCTCACCGATGGCATGGACCTTTTCGGATCAAGCGCAAGGTGGAAGAGTTTGCGTACGAGCTGGAACTGCCTGACCGAAGTGAGTATCGCTTCTACCCAGTAGTGCATGTGTCGAGACTCAAGGCTGTCAACGAGTTCAACAGTCGACCGAACACTCGGTTGGTACTAGACGCGACTAATGAAGCAAGACTCGACTTCGATGAGGAACTACTGCCTGAGGACAGCTGGGAACCAGATCAAGTTGCCGGTGAATATGAAGTCGAGGCCATCCTCGACGACAGAACACCACTGACGACGAGCACGGAGCGTGCTGTACGCGAGTTCAAAGTCAAGTGGGTTGGCTATGAAGATACAACTTGGGAACCATCATCAAACTTGTCATGTGGAGGTCTGCTGTACGACTATTTGCGAGCCAAGAAGAGCGAGAATCGGCTACAGATGGCGCAAGTGGCGGACGAAGACTAGCGTGACTGGATCACGTGTGAACCGTCCACAGGGCGATGCAGCCTGTGGTAACAGACGAAGAACGTTACGGCAACAACAAATTGTATATGCATTTGAAGAACAACATGAACATGATTACGCTGTGGAAGTGGATTAAGAATAAAAAAACATGAATGCCGACCGGAGAGCAACCACTGAAAACGAAGTCACGCGGGACACCTCAACAGTTAGCTGAGATGCTGGAGAACGTCGTGGAACGTGCAGCGAGGATTCAAATCGATTCCAAGTGCCTGGCCGCGGTGGCCAAGAGTGTCAACGAAGTCGAGTCACCACTCTCCTTCTCCTCTTCATCAGGAACCGGAGCCTCGGCAGCTGGAGCTGAAGCCGGACCCTGCGAATCCTCGGTACCAGCTTCAACAGGAGGAGCAGCAGGAGCCATCTCCGCGGATTCAGCGACGACGGGGAGTGCTGCAGGAGCTACCACAGGGAGTGAAGAGTCCGGGGCAGAGGGCGCCGGAGGACCGGTTGATGACGCTGCTGTCGGAGGAAGTGCAGCAGACTGAGGGGCGTTCGAACCCTCGGTCTTGCCCTCCTGAGAAACAAGTCGAGTAATGCGAGGTGATGAGCAAGGTACCGATGATTCAAGAGAAGGATGGGCTTACGTACCTCCAGCTGCTCACGCTCGCGACGTCTACGAGGATTGAGACGCTGAAACGCGTCGGACACGGCTCGATTCAGACGCTTGGACATACGGTGGCGAGATGGTGAATTGAAGAATGAAGAAATGTCACAACGGGCACCAGTACCGTGGCTTCCATTGCGACAGGGGCAGTTGTGGTGTAGTGATTTCTCCGTGGTTGCGGATTATCACCCGTCGACAAAGACGTGACACCGCCCAAGTTGTTCAAGCGACGAACCCTCGGTCGGGTGATGTACGGAGACGCCAAGGTGCAAGGGACTCGACGGCGTCACCTCCGAGTTTTCAACAAATATCGGATACGGCCCTATGTCACTGAATCCAGGCTGTCCTTATTATTAATAATGGACTGGCCGGATTCGCATTCAGCGGACCATCTACGGTACGAACCCTCAGTGGCGGTTGGGATGAGTTCGCGGAATACTCAGCGACCTTTGGAAGACACGTTAACCGTCTGGGACAGGGCGCGGACCGTTAAAGATGCTCATGCGACAGTGCAGACGACGCTTGGCATGCAAGAAGATCCATAACGGATCATTGTTCACTTGATATTTGTATACTTGATTAGGACTTCTTATTAGGAATAGACCCGAAAGGGTAAGCTTAAATACAGAACAGAATTTCCACTCAAGCACACAGAGCGACGTCCGGCTTCAAGGTAAGCGTCAGGTCAAGCTTGCTTGAGTGTGTTATGCCTGTCGGTGAACTCGAAGCTCTGTAGCGAGGATTCATCCGGCGAGGCCAAGAGACTTTGTGTATTGGCCGATTATTATCGGGAGGTTTTACGTGACGGCTTATTGTTGCCTATTTGCACGACTGGGAGTGCTTGAATTGCCTCCCTTTTATTTTCTTCCAGCCGAGTGTTGAACACTCGGTGATCTCGTAAAAGGCTTACCCGTGCCTGGTACCCTTCCGCTGTTGGGACCACGAGGATTCAAAACACCTGCTAGCTTTGCTCGTGCTAGTAGCGTGTTCTTATTTTACTGGTTGGCCTATATAAGTAGTTTACAAGGTCCAGTTTGTCCCGGTGCAAGGGCAGAACTGGGGTCTTCAGGTCCGCCCGAACGATCGTTTACTATCCTAGTAGACGTATTGTTGTGGGAACATCCTAACTACATCTGTAGCTAGAGTTCACGTGGGATTTCCAACACCACAATTGCATCATCTCGACTTGGCAACGGCGGAGGGTCAGCATCGGGCGGCCCGAGAGCATCGACTGCCCATGGAGTGGAGGACGACGTAGCCCCTGTAGACGCACCGGCACCAGGCACGATACTGCTGTCGCTCGATCCATCGAAGCCGCTAGTCGACATGACAGCAAAACTCTAAATGCTCACATGCTAGCCGATACGAATTCAAGTTGTCCATACAAATTATTGCAGTGCTTGCTCGTCCTCAGTATAAGGCTTTATTATAGACCAATACGATGTCCGTAGTGTATGAGGGCCTTCGCTTCTTATCTAGGCATTAGACCAAAGTCATAATTAGCACAGCGATCCTTCAAGCCTGCTACTCA
This sequence comes from Phytophthora infestans T30-4, assembly GCF_000142945.1. Classification (NCBI taxonomy): domain Eukaryota; phylum Oomycota; class Peronosporomycetes; order Peronosporales; family Peronosporaceae; genus Phytophthora; species Phytophthora infestans. The sequence goes on from NW_003303730.1 coordinate 384,374, forward strand.
ATAGCCGACGACTAACAATGCAACTGTAACTTACCTATAATTAACCGACAAGATTGATATATTTCCTTCGCATTCTGTGCGCCATTATGAGGAGTACGAAGCCAGTCAGTTAGCATTGATCAAAAGCAGTAAAGAGACCGTACCTGTGCGTTAGCGTGCATGCCTCGTGAGCACGGCGTCCCAAGCAGCTTCACGCATATTTCCTTCTCCTGCGGCTGCCAACCCTCGATGTCCGTGGGCTCCTCGGGTCTTCTCTGGCCTTCGTCTTATCCAGCATTCTGTACAGACTAGGTGTAGTTATAAATGTGCATTTCCCGCCAAGTAATGCGCTTATAGCTTACCGACGGCGTGCGCCCCTGGTTACCTCGCTGCCTGCTCCGCTGCTTTGCTGTCTCCGTGACCAGTGAGGATGTCACTCAGTTGGCCCTCCGAAATAATTCAACCTATCCCTATAAGAGGTCAGTTTTACAAATCGGACCCCCTCAGAGATGCGTAGCTAAAACGGGCCGCAAAAAGGCTGAAAACCACAATAGAGGTCGTTTTATTAAATCGAGGTCTATAAAAATTACAAATCGATCGAGCTAGACAGTCAAAACATATTATGGAAACGCACGAATTTGTTCATAGAGAGAATACCACATCATTTTTCTGTGCTATAATAATGAACCAGGACTGTACATGTACCAAGCTAAAAATACTCAAGAAACAGTGTTCTTCCAGCGCGAGTTCTTACTAAGTGAATCACAAAATAACTAAAAGTTTTTTTAAGTGCCGTCCCTCTAAGAAGGTAGACACTTGTTGTTGTTAGTGAATTTGGTCGCCACAAAATATCCTTAGCCTGGGATGAATGCAAAGTGTATCGCTGCAACGGCGGTCTGAAAGCATAAAGCATTGCTCTCGTCACTCTGCTGGGTTTATCCTACCTGCACTTACCCCTCAGCTCACACGAATCAGTGTCAATTCGTTCAGACTCACACTGATTCCCCCTTGCTACATTTATTAAGTCAAATCAGTTTATGTATACTTCTTCAAGTTGCCATTTTCTACCGCATTCAATCACCACATTTCGATGACCAAAATCGAAGCGGAGCTCTTCGACGAATACGTCAGCCACTTCCGACGCCACTCCCGGAAGCGCGCTGCAGCCCTCAAGTGATGACGTCAACGGCGCCTTCCCTCACACCACCCGCCGCAGACTTCACGAAGCGCATCCTCGTGACCGGCGGCGCAGGATTCATCGGCTCGCACGTAGTCATCCACCTGGTCAAGTGCTACCCGCAGTACTACATTGTGAACCTGGACTCGCTCGACTATTGTTCATGTGTGCGCAACGTGCACTCGGCCATCTCATCGTGCGGCAGCGAGCACGAGCTACAGACTCGTGGCGATAACACCGAAGAGGACGACGTGGAGCGGGAGAAGGCGACAGAGAGCGAAGAGGACGAGGACGACGTCGGCCAGCGTCTCCGCGGGAGCTTCTGCGAGCCTGGAGACGAATATATCAGCGACGAGGTCTTGGCTACATTGCCCAATAACTACAAATTTATCCATGGCAACATCACCGGGGCAGACCTGGTGGGGTACATCCTCAAGACTGAGCGCATTGACACCATCATGCACTTTGCAGCTCAGTCTCATGTGGATAATTCCTTTGGCAACTCGATCGATTTCAGCAAAACGAATATTCTAGGCACGCATGTGTTATTGGAGGCAGCCAGACTGTACGGTATCAAGCGGTTTATCCATGTGAGCACGGACGAGGTGTACGGAGAGGGGAGACCCGACTCCGCCCGCATGACTGAGGACCATGTGCTGGAGCCTACCAATCCGTACGCGGCCACCAAAGCTGGTGCTGAATTCCTCGTCAAGAGTTTCCACCGTTCGTTCGGCCTCCCCACCATCATCACGAGGAGCAACAACGTGTACGGACCGCATCAGTATCCGGAGAAACTCGTGCCGAAAATTATCAACCAGATCTTACGTGACCGACCCGTGACGATCCACGGCGACGGCATGCACACACGCAATTACCTCTACATCTCCGACGTCGTGGCAGCCTTTGATCTCATCTTGCACGAAGGCAAAGTAGGCGAAGTCTACAATATCGGAGGTGAGAACGAGCTGTCCAATCGACTCGTGGCCATGGATCTGCTGGCAATGATGAAGCCACAACTTGTTGGTGCCGATAAGGCAATACTCATCACACACGTCCAGGACCGACCTTTTAACGACCACCGATACGTCATCGACTCTGCCAAGATCCGTCGTCTCGGCTGGAACGAGAAAGTGACGTGGCGCGAGGGTCTACGCAAGACCGTCAAGTGGTTCTGTCGCTACGGACACCGCTTCGATAACATCGACCACGCTCTTGAGGCTCACCCGATCAACTTCAAAAAAACATACAAGGTCAATTTACCGTAAAAAACATCTCTATGAGCACTTTGAGTGTTGCGTTGTACGTATACAAAAATGAACACAACAAAAGTAGAACTACATTGTCATAATGTTTTTTTCTCCAAAAAAATGTTTTGAACATGCTCAAAATTCAGCTAAACACAAGGTCGCGTTACAAAAGTTCATCTACTTTTAGTAGTACGAAACGACTAGAAAAACCTCTTCAATAACGAAGCCACAAACTCATGTTATTAGCGTTAGCTTGTCTTAACTTTTTGTGTGTTAGTAAGCTGTAGATCCTGCCATGTACTGTAGGTTGAAATGTTTTCCTTCTCGGCCATCATAAATAAAAAAGCGGCATTTCAGATCGGTCTCCCGATGTTGGTTCTCAGCTTCTGTTGCTGGCGCGTATCTCACAACACGCTGTGTGTGTTTTTTTTTCTCCTAGCAGAAATTTGCCACCTGCGCTCAGCTGTACCGTGCTCCTCGTCTTCCTGGGATTTCTCTGGGAGGTTCATAGTCTCCATGTATCTGGACAGGGTACGGTACATGTCCTCGAGTGTGGTGTCCGTGGTAAGTCTGGTGAAGTCTGTAATGGCTGTCTCTCACCTCCGGCGTACTGCCAGAGGACCAGGAACCTTGCGACAAGTTCGCGTGTGTGGACGAATGGTAACTCGAGTCCACCGTTCGCGGCGAGAAGGACGTCATGAGCGTCATATCCCACTTGGTCTGGTCTAAATGATAGCGTCGATGGTGTGCACACCACACACAGTCGGGCGACGAGCACTCGACGAACTCGACCAATGATCGGTTCGGTACAACAACCATTCGAGGAGGTTCGCGCTGTTCCACACGACGCATAATATAGAGGAAGGCTAAGCTCAAGAATAACCCTGGAACGAAATACTTGATGACACAAAAGCTCTGGAAGGTCAGAGAACTCCATGATTCTTCAAGCCCAGAGAGGAAAACAGGCACGTCCATGATCATCTGCAGTGTCACTGACGCAGTGAGGAGCGCCATAAGCAGCGTCATCTGCACCACGGACTTCTTCTTCATATCGTCGGCCATAGCAGCCGACAGCAGTCGTTCTCGTAGCTGCACAGCCACGTAACACGCCACAACTGCGTCAAAAGCAAGTGTGGCGATGTTGATACTTCGATAAGTTATTAGAAGAGCATGGGCGTCTTCTGGGTAGTCCTCCATCTCACTGGAGGTGCTTAATCCGTGTGTCATCACATGGATCCCCATAAAAATAGTCCAGATTAAGTGGACCGAGTGGAGGAACACAAGTGGATGCAGTACGGTGATACGCTTGGATCTCTGAAGCTCCTGAGCGGTCACGCGTCCGGCTGTCACGGCGCTGGACCACTGGAAGATCACTGCCGCTGTGCACAGCAACACCATCGAGTTGGACCACCACATACACGCCATTCCGAAGGCTAGGACGGACGAGTTGCACATTCCCAGCCAGAAGATCAGACGCAACACACACGACAACAAGAGCACCTATAAAAGATCACATTAGGTTAGAATAAAGAATTCCAGCTATGAATATACTTTTTTTTCTTTAACGTACAATGTGGAGAAAAATGCGACGTGGATGTGAGCTCCAGTAGATCTGATGAAAGGTGCGCCAGAGGATCACGCCTACGAGCACAGTCTCCAGTAGCATGAGCGGCAACAGCGACCAGCTGACGCAGCGCAGCGTCGATGTCGGGTCCAGCCACACCATCAGATGGTAGTTTCCAAAATGGTTGAGAGTCTCAAAAAGCGGTTTTGCGTCTGCCTGTCTGCCAAAAGGTCCACGCGGTTTTTTTTGGCTCCCAAGACGACGGTACTATCCGATAACGAGAAATGCTACGGAGGTTGGATGCGAGTTGCCTGCTGGACTCGACTTGACTGGACTTGGGCAGGTGCGACGACTGTCGTGGAATGGAGCGGTCGGTCGTTGGGTCACTCGCTGTATTTCCGTTTTTTTAGACCCAAAGATTGGCTTGGGAGGTGGCTGGCGATTTGCCGTTTCAAAAAGAGATGCAACAGCTTGTGTGACCGACTGAGTCTTAGTGAAAGTGAGTGGATGGAAGACGAGAGCGGGTTCTTCCTGTAGCAAGACTGTAGCGATAGCGGGGCGCAAGCTTTGGGCTTGTCTTTCACCTCTCGACCGGCAAAGCTAGGTAAACGACTTGCGGCAACTTTAAACATAGTTACTTACGCTCGATGTCCACCGGCCAGATTTATAGCTTGTATCCGATCGCTCTTCACTGAAGAGTCTTCAGCATGGTGAGCCAGAGTGGCAGAGCCTTCGCTCTGTGTCACACTCCCAGAGTTGATGATCAATAGCCACGGTTCCAGGGTTTTTGTCCTTTCGAGCCTTGAGAAACGTTCACAAATGGACAAATTCGGCAAACTGCAAGCACAGCAAGATGCAGTACAGTATGGGTCCATGCGAGATGGCGATGCTGGCGGTGGCACTGCCAGTCTAGCAGAGCATTTCTGCGATGTTTTAGAGACAGTAAAACGGTGACATGCAAGCAGCATCAGCTTGCAAAGCTCAAGATAAAGATAAAGATCTACCAAAACGCTAGCAAAATATTGTGCACAAAATGGATTTATTCTATATCCTCATTGCCGTTAAAATTCTATGCGTCAATCATTTGCTTCAACCTTAAAAAATTCCGTCAAAATATCGCTTCTCACCACCTCTATCTTTATATATATCGAACACAACACATGCTAGAAACTTCGAATGCGCTCCATGGAACGACCTAGAAAATAGTCCTCCCCAAAAGATGTGCGCCACACCATCTTCAACTTCAATCGGAGCAAAAATCTGCATTCAGTACCATGGGTCACTTCCGGCGCTATCTAGCGCTCGTCCTGGCCTCCCTCACTCTTTCTCTAGCCCCCGTATACGCTCTCGATTGTGTCGTTCTCGTTCATCTCCACCCACAGATCAACCCGCGCGAATTTTTCTTTTCTCCGCAGCTCTTACGCTCCGAGAGACGCCAAAACGTGTATCAGACCTTCTCCAGCGCCGTGGAAGACGTGCAACGCAGCGTATCCAGCTTTATCACCGCTCAAAATGAAGAGAAGATCGAAATCTCTCGTCTCTGGCTGCAAAACACCCTGATAGTTCGCTACAAAGAGGAAAATCAGGGGCTGAACAGGCTCTTCAGTCGAGAACTTTGGTCGTTCCCAGGCGTGTTGGAAGTAGAGGAAGATACGCGAGTTCTGAGACTCATTGGAGCTCAACAGGAAGACGACATACGGAAAGAGGATAGAGAAAAGCCTCAGACTAATATAGAGTTGCTACATGCCCCTCAATTGTGGGCCAAAGGAGCTACAGGGAAGAACGTGGTCGTCGCGAGCATCGACTCAGGCGTTCGGTACACGCATGAGGCCTTGCGAGCGACGTTTAGAGGCACGAAGAAGGACGGGACCGTGGATTTTGACTACTCGTTCTGGTTCACACCGGGCACAGACATGTCGAAGGAAACGCCGGATACAGCGGACGAAGTGGGTCACGGGACGCACACTATGGGTACAGCCGTCGGTGACAAGGGCGTCGGTGTAGCTCCGGACGCGACGTGGATCACGGCACGAGCGTTTGATATCTGGGGTGCCGCCAATAAGAGCGACTTTTTACTAGCAGCACAATGGGTGCTCTGTCCCACAAAGAGAGATGGCACGGGTGCAGACTGCACTCTAGGCGCAGATGTCATCACGAACTCGTTTGGCGTGGACCGCTCCACTCCCGTGTATCCACAGTGGACGTGGCTGAGTAAAGTGATCGATACGTGGCGTGCCGCCGGTGTCTATCCGGTATTCGCCAGTGGGAACACCAATGGGTTTCTGTGTGGCAGTGTGTATTACCCTGGAAGCCATGAAGATACTATTGCTGTTGGCGCTCTGATTGGAGGCAGTTCACTATGGGGAGCAAGTGGGAAGGGACCAAGCTTGGAGACAGCATTGGCGTCGTCTTCAAGAGACAAGTACGTTATTAAGCCTGACTTTGTAGCTCCGGGAGTTGGGATCCGGTCGACTATGAGTGTCAAGGACAACGCCTACACTCGACTCACGGGCACTTCGATGGCGACTCCGCATATTGCTGGTGCTATCGCTCTTCTTCTCAGTTTGTATAACTCGTCGGAGGAGAATTCGCCATCGTACGAGAAGGTTCTGCAGAGTCTCACTGACACGACCACACGTAAACTTCACAAACCGTTCCTTGTTCCCAGTGAGTGTGGGAATACCTCCTATCAAGAATACCCCAACAATATTTACGGATGGGGTCTGGTGAACGTTTGCTCAGCGGCGAAACACTTGGGTTTTGTATGTGAAGACTCGGCTCTCACAGGAGAAGTTGCTACCGAGTTTGTGGCAACCGAGTGATCAACAACTTTTTTTTTTTACTTTTTATCTTGGCTTGGGTATCTATTACATGTACCGTCATAAAAATACGTAAGTCTCCTAAGGCGGCCTATCTCTGTATCAAAAACGATTGATGCTCTTATTTATCGGCAACGTATGTTTGCAAACGGCAAGAGGGTGGAGCAGGAGCATTGAAGGAGTTTTTAGAGCTAAAAGTCCTGTTGGGATTAATTAGACGAGTACTACGTATTACTTGATAGGAATTGTCATTGTATGTGTAGTCTGTACAACTCGACGTATTGCGTAAAGGCCACTCACAATACACATGTAGATGCCATGAAAAATCAGCAAACGAGACTTCTCGACAACGGCTTCGGCCACGGAAATGACGCTGTTTTAATGTGCCGTTGCGTGTGTTGGTTGAAGCATTCACAGAGGAACCGCTCCGAGTTATTTTGTGTACAATCTTGAAGTCAGAAAGTCGAACAACTACTAGAATGTTACCGAGAAGGTTGCGCACATTGAGGGCACAGATGCAGGCTGCAATCGCGCGGCAGCAGACTACACATTCCTAGGCTCGATAGAGCACTAACCAGACTGTAACGAAAGAGTCGGGTGCGCTTTTGTCTCGCTGTACCCATGTCATTGCACACTTTAAAGGAACTACTTCAACAAACCGACCAATCAAATCGCTTTCTATGGATTTGCGTTTGACTTAACCTCGCAGTTCTTGTTGCAGCGAGTGTTATCCCAGATGTGACTATTGCCGGCCTTATCTTCCACTTTCCACGTCACGTCCATGACACATGTGAAAATTTCCTTTGCGGTGCAAAACTTCATTTCCATAATTCCTCGAGCCTTCCAGCGTTGCAGGTGTACTGCAATGATTGCTGCGTGGCGCTGTCACCGCACCGCATGCATCGGAACTGTCTTCAAGGGCACAGCGCGACGTCACTAGCGACTCGTCTTATCGGTCTTCGGGCTCACCATTATCCAAAACCTCCGCTGGTACACAAGCAGCAATTCTAACAAGAAGCTTTATCAAGCTACAATGGGACGGAATCGTCACCACCAAACGCGCGCCACTCACTACGACCAGCGACCGACTCGTGATGCCAATGAATATGACGAGTCCAAGCGCCGCAAGATGATCCGCTGGATTAAGTCACGCTTCGGCTACGTTGAACCGGAACTTCATTTGCGTCCGCAAGACCGCAACAGCTTGAGCAAAAGTGGCCGCTCCGGCGGCAATAGCAGCTTCTCTGTTCCGTACGGTAACCTGCAATACACACCGTCGTACCGTATGGACTACCATACCCATGTACTCATCGTCGGTGGTGGAATTGGTGGACTATGTCTCGCTCAAGGCTTGAAGAAACACGGCATCCCATTCACCGTATTCGAGCGAGACCCGTCTCCCAATTATCGCACGCAGGGTTATCGCGTTCGTATCAACCACGACGGATACGAAGCATTAAAGACTAACCTCTCATCTGAGAACTTTGAGGTGTTTCTTCGAGCTACGGGTCATTTCCAGCCCGGATTCAAGTACCTCGACGCCGAGACGGGCGAAGATGCACCGCCGAATGCCCAATTCGCACACAAATCTAACGTCACAAAGAACGTCTTTAGTGCCGATCGCGCTATGCTGCGATCGTTATTGCTCACGGATCTCAATGACAATGAGATCCAGTACGGGATGGCTTTCAAAAGCTTCCACGTTCAGCCTAACGGACGTGTTGAGGTCACATTTGAGAGCGGTAAGATTGTAGAGGGCAGTGTTCTTGTCGGAGCTGATGGCACCACGTCGCGTGTGCGTCGACAATATGTGCCTGGTGCAGCGACGCTACTTGACACTGACAGTGGTGCCATTTACGGCAAAACCTTATTAACCCCTGAGATCGAAAACTTCTTCGAAACAGACAGCACCACGATGGTTGTCAGTAAAAATCCTATGATGAGTCTCGTCATGGAACCGCGTTGTAAGATCCAAGCAGATCTTAAGGAGTTCGCTGCAATCTCAAACTCCGAGCTACCAGATCTACAGAACTACATTTGCTGGGTTCTTATCGCTCGTGCACAGCATTTCCACCGGAACGAAGACACTACAGTCCAAGATCTCTTCTCTATGACGCCGACACAAGTTGCCAACTTGTCCAACGACATGACACGCGACTGGTGTCCTCAAATTCGGACTATTTTTGAGAATCAATCGCCCGAGTGGAGTTCTTTCCTGCGTATCTCGACTATGTCTCCGGAGATCCGCCACTGGCAGCCGTCGACCGTCACGCTCATTGGAGATGCAGTACACACGATGGCTCCTGCAGGAATCGGCTGCAACACTGCACTACATGATGCACAAATGCTGACTAAGTATTTCGACGAGATGGGGGTTGGGGTGGATGCAATTGCACAATACGAGCTCAACATGCGTCAGTACGGCTCTGAGGGCATCTCGATTAGCATGGATGCCGGAAAAATGATGTACAACCTCCCAGAAGTGGAGGATATGCACGCAGTAGTGTACTGAGGCTGCCTCATACTTACCTCTAGTGACATTTGTCGTGAATCCTCCACGATTAATAACTGACCAGAAAGTTTGATTGGTCGGATTGTTCTACGTACTACATACATGTACATGAAGTTTTCCGCATTACACAAGCCAAGCAAGGCGAGTGTATTTCTGTTTAGTATATTGCCTTAAGTTGCGCGAGATCAGCAAACGACAACTTCGCGTTCAATGTAACAACACTACATTTCTACCAAAAATCATCGCTGCTAGTCTAGAAGAGCTTGCTCACAGCGTCACGCACGCTCGCGTCGTCGGCCTCGTTAGCCAGCGTCACCGTCAGCTGCAATACCACAAAGATACACACACATTAAAATCTAACGCTTCCAAAGTCTCAAGCTCGTAACCAAACAAACGTACCAAAGGGTCCGCCTTCATCTCGCGCTCAATAGCGAAGCGCGCGTTGGCGTTGCGCGCCCACGCACGACGTGCCACGCCGTTGTTGACGTCCCAGCCGAGCATGCACGCCGCCTTCTCGCGCGCGTCATCCGAGCCGTCCAGTACCATTCCGAAGCCACCGTTCATGACCTCGCCCCAGCCGACACCGCCGCCGTTGTGCAGTGCGATCCACGTAGCTCCGCGAGCGGCGTCGCCCAGCGCGTTCTGCACCGCCATATCGGCACAGAAAGCCGAGCCGTCCGTCACATTCGACGTCTCACGGAACGGACTGTCGGTGCCGCTGACGTCGTGGTGGTCGCGGCTGAGCACGACGGGTGCCGAGAGCTCGCCGCTAGCCACAGCGGCGTTGAACGCCATGGCGATCGTGCCGCGACCCACACGGTCAGCGTACAGGATACGCGCCTCCGATCCCACGACCAGTTTGTTCTCCTCTGCAGCCTCAATCCAGCGCAAGTTGTCACGCAGCTGAGCCGCGACCCGGTCCGGCACTTCCGGTTCGGCCAGCAGCTCGCGCATCACACGGGCAGCAATGGCGTCTGTCTTCTGCAGGTCCGCGTGGTCACCCGACGTACAGACCCAGCGGAACGGACCGAAACCAAGCGAGAAAATGTCGCCCATGATGTCCTGAACGTAACTAGGGTACTTAAAGGCAGTAGTCGAGACAGCAGCCTCCTCGGGCTTAACACCGGGACGCAACACGTCCGCGCCGGCACGTTGTGCCTCCAATAGGAACGAGTTACCGTAGTCCCAGAACCGCATGCCCTTGGCTGTCAGACGGTTGATAGCGACAGCGTGACGACGCAGAGACTCCTGTACCAGTTCCTGGAAGCGCTCCGGGTCTTCAGCCATGACGCGCTGAGACTCCTCGAACGACAACTGGACCGGGTAGTAGCCGCCGTTGAACGGGTTGTGTAGGGAAGTCTGGTCCGAGCCGAGCTCCACGAGCAGCTCGCCCGTAGCTTCAGCCTCGTCGGCGAGACGTTCCCAAAGAGTGACGACGTTGCCGTGGTACGCCAAGCTCACCACCTCGCCCTTGGCTTTTGCCTCACGGATACGAACGACACAGGCGTCCAGGTCGCTCACGACCTCGTCAACCCAGCCCTGTTCGTGACGCTTCTTCACTGCAGATTCGTCGATCTCTGCAGTGACGGAGATGACACCGGAGATGACGC
>NW_003303730.1:395381-409073 GCF_000142945.1 Phytophthora infestans T30-4
CCAGTCTGGCATCGGCGAGAAAGGCTCGCTCAAATTTGACAATGATTTTGTTTCCACGTTCCCACTCTCGAAATCCTCACTGTAAAATCAGGGATTGGAAGAAATAAACTGATTGTTAATATTGACAAAATCGTAGGGGGCAATATTGATTGTCAAGACCTATACAACATCCACTGGAATTGTTTAGCATTTTTCTAGAAGGAAGGTAGATTGCTCTCATCTGAACCGCCATAGACCTCGTCAGTAGGTTTTCAGTACAGTAATGGTCGTACCGTGTACAATACCCTGCGGACCAATGTAGCAGTAGCTGCCAGCAGTCATCTGACCGTACTGGGTGTTACCCATAGCGTAGGCCTTGTCGTACTGAGCGCGTGTGGAGTAGTTGGGGATCATTAGACCGTTGGTCACTACCATACGTGGAGCTGCAGGACGACTAGGGAACAAACCCATAGGGTGACCAGAGTACATGACGAGCGTCTGCTGTTCCGTGAGTTCGGACAGGTAGCGCATGGCCACCAAGTACTGTGCCCAGTTCTGGAAGACACTACCGTTGCCACCGTAAGTGACCAGGTGGTTGGGGAACTGTGCAACGCGACGGTCGAGGTTGTTCATGATCATAAGCATGATACTAGCTGCCTGTTTGCATTTGGCCGGGTATTGGTCAATGGGGTACGCCTTCATCTCGTACTGCACGGGACGGAAGCGGTGCATGTAGATGTGGCCCTCGTCCTTGAGTTCCTGCGCGAACTCGGGAGCCAGAGTGGCGTGGAACCTCTCGGGGAAGTACCGTAACGCGTTCTGCACGGCCAGCACGAGATCGTCCTTGGACAGACCGTCGATGTTGCGGTGCGGAGCCTTGGGCAGCGTCGGGTCGGGGTGGTTGCCCGGGTGCGCCGGCAGCTCGGCCGGGATGCCGTTGCGCAGGATACTCAAGTCTACGGATGACATGATGTAGTGCGAGGTGGTGTTGACGCTTGTGAGACGCAAGGTGGATTGAGGAATGAGCGAGAGACGTGTGGAGGTGCATCAGCGGCAATGCACGTCAAGAGGCGTAGCCGATCTCAGAGGAAGTTGACGTTTGACAACTCTATTTCTTGATTCCTGTTTATTGCTATATATCCGTTGTTTTGAGCCTTACAGTTTTGATAGAGGTTCTACTGATTAGCTCTCTCTAACATGATAGATGTTTATCTTTCATTTCCGAGTCCATATAAATTTAAACAATGTGCATAGACGTCTAATCAATTGCCTATTTCAGTGCCTCGCATCGTCTGAATAGTTTACCACAAGTATTTTGCCATGCAGTGCCGAATTGTACTTACATAACGATTTGATGTATCTAATTCTATTTGTTACACATCATACTAGACTGGATATGCAAAACGGAGCTGTAACGTAAAACAAATCTTGAGTTTTTGCGTGGTTAACAGCATTGCTACCAAGGTTGGATATTCAAACTCAGTTTGCTGTAAGAGCATCCCTGAGAGTATTAAATGGTTAGCCCTGTAGCTACCATTAGGTTTTACATTGCCGGTCAGATGTAAGGGGCAACGTTGTTGCTGGATGCTTGGCCAAAGACCTCCAACTTCAGCGAATAATAACTACATGTACATAAACTGGTGCTTCGAGCAATACCATTCGAGACCATAGTCATTTCTGTTTGGATGATTCATCGTCGCGACCCAAAAGTTTTTTTTGCACTGGAAATAAGCAGGTCAACAGTATGGAATGGTCTTTTATGAAAAAAGTTGGATTTCAAACCAATTTGTTGGTTATACTTAGATTCTGTGGTCTGATACAGCTTATTAATAGTTCTCAGAATGCGACTGTGAAGCATTTATAGTGAATTGTATGTTGGTTGGCTGGAGCGCGTATATCGAGAACAACAGTTTCAGAGCAGGAAGTACTTGCTGCTGCGTTGGCACTTACAAGCATCACGATGTCGGATGCCATTCTCTTCCCAAGGCTTAGATAAATTCTCTGCATACGAATTACGCAACGCAAACACTACAGCCGGATCGGTCGCTCTAAATTTTGCTTTGTGTCTGGCGGTCGGTGCTGTGCCCTTCTTCGCTTCGGTGATGATCTACCAGCGAATGTTTATATCCATCAGCTTATTATCCATATATGCCCTCGTATACTGTACAATGATATTTTGAAACGGTTTAAAATATCGCTAAAAAAAATTTATTCGGTATTAAATTTAGGTTTAAGAAACCGACCAATCTAAACAAACAATATAATTATCTTCAGTATCCATACTTGAGCCTAAGCAAAAGCTTAGGTGCTCGTTAGCTGTGCATAAGAGAAGAACTAATTACGCATCCGGCAATTGAATTGAACAGACTCCAAATATCAAGTTGAGCGTCGTCATTTACGTATTCCGAAAACTAAGTGAGTATTCGCTGCCCACGTTTACTACAGTCAAATTTGAATATTAACAATATACCAGTGCTTTCTACACTGATGTATTCGTATCAACCGCAGCAACTGAACTCCTGTAGTCGAGGTCAACTGCCTTGGCTTTCTAGTCGATGTAGCAGCAAGGGAGCCAATTTTAGCCACCTCGTCCTCAGGTCGCAAGTAAACTCCGTTGTTTGTTTTATGCAGCAACGAGCTCACCACTACAAAAGCTGACCAGTAGCTGAGCCATAGTAGTGAGCCAGCAATGATAAGTGAGCGATAAGAGAATGTGCAACTAAAGCTTGAAGCTGAAAGTGTCGGATGTAGCCATTTTGTCGCACCTTCACTCATGCTCATAATCCTGCGTGTCGCAGCCAACACTCGTTCAATAAATGTTCCTATTGGCTGATAAAACAAATTTCTTCACATTATGCCAACCTTGATTTTTGATCACTCCCCAAATCGACCCAACATTCTACTGTCTACCAGCATGACGGAGACCACTGACCTGCTTCCTTCTTCACCTACCGCGCGTGACGCCGTACCGGACCACGTTCCGGCGGTGACCGAGCCAGAAAAGCCTCAAACAGGGGATCAAAGTGCCAAAATTGTGATCCTCTCAGTCAACGACGTGTACGACATGGTCCCCAATGAGCACGGTCATGGCGGTATTGCAGAATTCGCAACACTTCTAGAACGACAGAAGGCTGCGCTACCAGACGACGTGACACTGCTGGTCACGCTTAACGGCGACTTTCTCTCCGGTTCGGAAATCGCCGAACGCTTCAAAGGGTACGTTGCATTAAGTCGAAAACAATTGCAAATGTTGCATCATCTAATTATGTTTTTGTGCAACATGTTGCAGTGCGCACATGATCGAATTAATGAATCACTTGGGTATCGAGTACGTCGTATTGGGCAACCACGAGTTCGACTTTGGGGCCGACGAACTCAAAGCTCGAATGCGCGAGTCGACAGCGAAATGGTTTGGATCCAACGTACGAAACGCAGCATCCGGGGCATTGTTCGACGATGTTGTGGATACGGAGATGATTACATTAAAAGATGGACTAAAGCTCGGCGTCTTTGGCGTCTGCACGGAGGAGACCCCGACGCTGTCGTTCCCCGGCTCCAGCGTCAAGTTCGAGGATGTATTTGCAACATCTCGACGCTGCGTTGAGCAACTCAATTCTCAAGGCGCAGATTTCATCCTGGCACTTACGCATCTGTCCATTTCGCAGGACAAGAAACTTGCGCGTCAAGTCCCTGGCATCGATTTGGTACTTGGCGGCCACGATCATGAGCCGTTCACAATGTATGAAGGCAAAACGTTTATCCACAAGTCCGGACAGAACGCGTTTTGGCTGGCTAAACTTGAGTTTGAGTTGAAACGCTCAGCTGATCACCCAGAGCGTGGATTGATTGTGTTGCCACAGTGGAGCATGATTGCCAATGCGTATTTGCCACCACAACGAGCATGCCAACAAATTCTCTACAAGTACATGCAACAAATGGCAAGTGAAGACGATCCGGAGAAGAATGAGCGAGTGTTGGCTACACTGGCGACCACGTTAACCACTCGGACTGCCATGTTGCGGGCAGGGGAAAGCAACGGAGGCAACTTAGTGGCAGATGCGCTGAGAAGTGAACTAGCAGCTGATGTGGGTTTTATCAATGGGGGTTTTATTCGAGGAGACAAGGAATATCCCGCAAAATCCAGTATCACTGTGGGTATTTTAAAACACGAGATGCCGTTCCCACGACCTGCAGTTCTAGTCCGAATCAACGCCAGCGACCTACGCGATGCATTCATCCAACATATGTACAAATATCCGCAACAGAGCGGCTCACATCCGCATGTGTCGGGGCTAAAGTTGACCATCGACATGAAGGCAACTCCGCCAGTCGTCACTAAGATGCTACACGAGAACGGCGAGCCTGTGGACTTGGACACGGAGGTCCTCGTAGCCACGTCCAAGTTTGTTGCTGGCGGTGGTGACGGCTGCTCGTCCTGGCTAAAGGGCGAGATTTTGAGGGAGGCATCAAAGATCCCAGAGGTTGTAGCCGACTTCATGATGAAGAAGCGGCTGCTAGCATACCCAGAGCATGAAGGACGAATCACGATCATCGAGTAAGTGAAGATCTCGATTCTCTAATAAGCTCACGGACCATCTTGTGAAATCGTTTGACAATTAAAGAAAAATACTACAGTAGTGGCTTGAATAAATCGAAGTTTATAGGCACTTACTGTAGTATGTATAAACAATGCAATAACGTTTTCTTTATGAAGCGGAGGCTTTGCTATCGGTGCTCATTGTGGACACGACGTCGTGTATCGTGCGCGACGCCGGCCAGGCCACCAGGAAAGGCGTTGCCAGGCGACTGTACTGTACATGTGGGCTGTCCCCTTGCAGCCAATATTCGCCGGAGGAGAAGTGCTCTGACTACATCATGCAGGAGATCACGTCCGCGCGGTTGCTGAGGACATTGCTCCTGAGGCAAAATGTTGTCGGCAACTTGCATGTAAATTTGGTAAGATAAATTGCGACTGACAGGTATCCACAATCGCGCGGAGAGATCCACTTCAACGTGCCTCCTCATCCTCCAAAGTTTTGAAATCCCAACTGTCTCAAGGGTAACAGCGAGGGATTTTGTGGCACAATACTTTACGTGTCGAGAGTGTCCGACACCAAAACTAGCGGTGCAAACGGCTACCTGCTGACAGTTATTAGATTTGCCACCGCTATGTTGGTGTTGCCTCCTGAAAAAATGCGGTTTACGGGGCATACGGTAAACAACTGAATATTCGAATGATCGTCTCGCAATCTGATTGGTTAATAACGGCAGAAAAGCTCCATCTGGTTCGGCTGTCTTCTGACTGACTTGCGCCGTTGCCATCGCAGCGCAGCGCAAGGCCATAACCATTCCCTCATCCTCTGATCGCGGCACCCACACACACAGGTTCCTTTTCTTCGAGCGCTTTCGAAGCGAGTGCTGGGCGATACCACCGCCGTCCAGGGCTAGTAACGTTAGCGATTGCTTGCCGGCTCGCCGTTTCCCGCTGTGAATCGTCCGCAACTCGCGTTGTCGCCTTGTGGCCAGTGCAGTCAACGAACGCATACATAGAAGGAGGTCACACGGCTCTCAAGCCACTCACACGCAGCTTTTCGTGTCCGCGTCTGCTCAAACTTTGCGGCTTTTATCCCAACAAGACAAGAGCTCCAGTTTCGCAACCTTCACCGACTAGCGTTATATAATCATCGGGGAGGAAACATGCGTTCATGGTTCTTCTTGACGGCGCTAGTGGCCGTGGCGTCCACGTCGTGGCTCTCACAAGGTAGACATGCAGTAATGTATTTTACACACTCTTCACAGTCGCGACTAACAATTTCGTTCGCGTCATTTCAGTGGAGGCAGCGGCGTGTGCCGAGATCTGCTACACAACGGAGCTCAAGGGCTTCGGACCCGGAGGCAGTGCCGGCTGTAGCTGTAGTGGCTTGCAACAAGGAGCACGTACAGGATCTGGAAGCTGCAGCTGTGGCCAGTGCTATACAGCGTCAGGCAGTGGCGTCATCGGCTACGCTGTCAACAGCGACGGCACGTGCACGTTTGGAACAAATTGTGGAGACTGCGACTACTCGTCGACTTCGTCTGGAAGCACGACGCCTACGATGTCATCAACTGCAAGCAGTGGCAGCTCCACGACGTCGACGACGCCCCCAAGCTCCACACCGACCGCTACGACAGGTAGACGCAGCTTTGGTTGATTGGTTTCTAGAGGTTTCTATCGTTCTGACCGGCTGCTCTGATGTATCTGATGAACTGGCGTCGCTTCCGTGTTTTTTTTTTTTATCTCATGGTAATGCGTTATTGTTGTCGTGGCTGTGTGTTGTGTGTTAACTTTCTCAGCTGCGCCTTCCACTGCGTCTCCTGCTGTAACTTCAGGTGCTTCGTCGAATTCGTCGTCTGGATCGTCGTCCTCGTCCTCGTCCACTTCAGATAACAGCGGTTCGTCGACTATCACGTCGGTATCCAGTAGCTCAGGCTCGACCAACAACAACGCAGGTGAAGCTGGCAGCTCAGCGGATACGTGTACGTGACTGTAGCCAGATTTGTGGTCTATCTGGCCGATTTCCTGACGTTTCTAATGATGTATTAAACAGCGAGCAATGGCCTCAAGACATGGCAGATCGCGCTGATTATTTGCTGCGGCGTCCTGGTCTTCACGGTGGCTGTCGTGTCGGTGCTGTCGTGCTACTGCAAGGCTCGCAATCGCTTGTATGAGAACGAGGACGACCAAGCTGATGCCAGTTACTATCAGCAGCAATACCCGCGTTTACGTGACGATGTGTTTGGCTCGAGCGCTGCAGCCACGCCTTCGTTATTCTCGCAGAACCCACAGACAAGTTCACGTCGCTCTGGCAGCTCGGGCAGCCTTTCGAGCGAACTGAAGGCCATGTATGCGAACTCGGCCAACAGCGGCAGCTCGGATAGATTAGGCGTGGGTCTTGCCCCCGTACACATGCGGAACAGCTCCGGCGACTTGGCAGGAATGGCCGGCAGCTATCCGAACGAGCGGATCCTGTCCGGCAGCTACTTGAACGAGCGTATTTTATCCGGCAGCTATCCCACAGATCGGCGACCAAGCGCAGGCAACAGGTCACAAGGACGGCGTCCCAGTGTGGAGCAGGGATACAGCACAGCACGCGATCGAGACTCGTTGGCGGTGGAGTTGTAGGCGTGTACCAACAGTGCTTGGAAGCTTATTCTGGTGTATACTGGATAAAGCAGGATAAGCGACAGGATAACGGCCAGAGACAGCTTAAGCAGCAGCGACTAAGACGTCGACGGTAGCGTCGAAGTAGTTCGTGTCTCTGGCGCTCCTTTTAGTAAAATTAGTCGCGCTCAAAAACTGGAAGTCGAGGTGAGTGCTTCCACTTGAGGCAAGCTCAGACCTAGATCTGTACCCCCATTTTGCTAGGCAGTAGAGCGACAGTAGTTGAATTATTACGTTAATGACGTTTAAATTGCATTTTTGTTTGGTCGTGGGGGATCATTCTAAAACTTAAGAGGAGTTCTTCTCAAGGGTGTGTCGCCGTGAATCGACCGCAGCGGTGACACGGCTGCGCACGTCTCTGCAGACGCACGGGGTCAACCACCGCGGGACTGCGAGCCAGCAGACTTCCCCGTTCAAAAGTATCTGAATCATCTTGCTCGAATCACTTCCTCCATTGACCGTTTAAAACCTAAAATGGCACAGGTATACATATAATCTAGAGTGCATGTATACTTCGAGACGTATAGTGAATAAAGTGCTACAGTGACGAATAGAGTTTTAAAACATGTAGACTGACATTGTTAAAGTTAAAAGTTTGGGATCGTCAATCAAAGAGTTCAAATTGTAAGTCTTAGAGCATCTCCACCGGTGGGGCTCTATATCTATATAGCGACTGAAGAGCTCAAATTGATAACTACTGGGGTTTCACCAGGCGTCTCTATCGCCAATTTTTTAGCTACCGGGGGGTTTCGGTCGCTATTTCGGACGCCATAGCGACTGAAATCTATAGGAGGTTGGATCACTTGCAAACGAACAATGCCTCGAGGAAAAGCTTGGTCGGACAAGGAAGACGCCGCCCTGTGCACGGCGTGGTGCGCTACCCAATCGCAGGGGCCGATCAGAGGGCGGACAACCTTTGGACGCTAATCTTGCAGTCATACTATACGATAGTACCAGGATGCTTGTGCGGCGATACTTCGCCGCACAAGCATCTCATTAGCCGCAGTGAAGTCTCTGTCGACATTTGCAGCCTTGCCGGGCTGTGAACCGCCGTGTTTTCTCTTTTTCGGTGCGCGAGGGGTCAAAAGTAGCGAGCAGACGTACGCCTCTTCCTCGTCGTCAAGAGCTTCTCGCAGAAGACGATTTCTCCACATAGCGACAGATTGGTGAGTGATGCCTCTCGGTGTCTATCGCTAAAAACATTCCGGCCAATCGGAAGGCAACGAGTCTATAGACACCGGTGGAGATGCTCTTATGAAGTTTTTGTATTTGCTCTTTTTTTTTGCTCAGAAACGATGTCGTTTGAACTGTCGGACGACCTTGGTGCAACGTCTCAATTTTGGCGGCAAAGCAGCCCAGAATTTCCCAATTATGGTCAGCAACGGCAAGCGACGTCGCGCGCCGAGCGATGATAGCGACGAGGAGCAGAAGACACAGCGCACAGACACTGTGGATGACGAAGAGGACGAGGAGGAGACGTCTCCACGCCGTCCAAAGGCTCGCGCAGCTCCTCCCGGACGCAATCGCAAGGGTTTCCTAGAGAACTCGCAACTAACCGAGAAGGACCGTCGCCACGTGCGTTACAAGGAGCGCGAGCTGTTGCAGAGCATCAAGGAGAACGCCAATGACCTAGCCAAGATCACGAGCGACACGTTCGACACGCACACGCAGGAGCTGGACCAGATGTACGACAGTGTGTGCTACCCTCGCGAGGCCAATCTGGACGCCAGTAACTTGGACGAACTCAATGTGGCGGTGGCTAAACAGTCACAAGCACTGGGTTCCAGCGACCTCACCAAGGTTCGAGACAAATTTATAATATTGCAGAGGGTATTGTGTCTAATTTTTAATATTTTTATAGTATGACACGACGGATTTGATCCGCGCGACGCAAAACGCGTGCACGATGGAGTCGCAGAACGGGGAATTCGACTGGAACACACTGGGAAATGCAGCTGGAGCCTGTTTCCGATCCGTCCCGGAGAGTAGTTTCCTGTATGTTGTGATGAAGAGATAATGTTTTTATTCTGCTAATATTTTTATTTTTAGGTTTGGGCTGATGGATACGGAGGTGGTTCGCAAGGAGAGAAAGAAAGCGAGACGAGCACAGGAAGATGTAAACGCACAAGAAGCGCAGCCTACGGAGTATACCAACAAGGTTCGTGGATAAAGTTCTCGAGCAGTTTTTTTAAAATATCTGACTAATTATTTTGTTACCCTGTAGAAAGACCGCAAGGACGCACAAGCGCGTCGATTGGAGATCTTGCAGAGCAAGTTGAGCGAAGGAGAGCGCGTCAAGCCGCTCTTTGACATGGTCATCAACCCCAAGAGTTTCACACAGGTGCGTCACTGTCAGAATTTATTTTTCAAACTGCGATTAGCTAATGGGAAATTACTTGATACGTGACGATTAGACAGTGGAGAACCTGTTTGATACGTCGTTCCTCGTGCGTAATAACTCGGCTGAAATTGGCATCGACGATGGATCTGGCCTGCCGTACTTAAGTAAGTACCCGCTGCTTGTAGTAGAAGACCTGTATGACTGAAAAATGGACTTTTACTATTTTTTATTGTGACAGAGAACCAGGAGGGACTGAACGAAGCCAATCTCCCGCCGTCGACGCAGAGTATTATCAGCATCACGCCGGCGCAATGGGAGCAGCTTGCGAGTGTGACCGGACGAGAGGAACCTCTTCTTGGTCATCGATCGTAGTCACTAAATATTTCTAAAACTGCGATATTTTTTCTCCATTTATTTAGTGTTGATGGAGAATATTACTTCGCTTTGGTCAAATTACTAGCTCGGACTACTAAAAATATCTAGGCGCGACTTGGATGAAATAACTCTGCTTAGTGACAGCTGTTGTGGACTGTGGTCGTGCCGGTTGACTCGGTGGTGATAAGTACGTCGGCTTGGTCGTGCCCTGATAGGATCGGGGGAGCAGTGTAGTAACCAGTGTCAATTGGGATATGCGGTGGGGTACGTGTAACAACCACAGATTCCGCATACATGGAGCTGGGTGGACTCGTCTCTGAAATGATCGGCAACGTCTCTAGACTCGGGAGACTCGTAGCCGTGGCTTCTATGGTTGAGCCTGACGAACTGCTAGTGCTGTGCATGTCCGTAGTATCGACTGTCGGTTCAGCGGAGCCTGAAGAAGACGACGGGTCGCTGTCAGTTGAATCCTCAACCGACGTGTCTTCGTTTCCAGTGTCGTCACCAGCGCTGTTCGACGCCCTGGAGCCATCAGTTGAGGCAGACTCTGAAGCTCGGATCGATGCAGTTTTAGAGGTGTTCTCGGCCCCACCACAAGCCACAGACGACTCCAACAGCTCCTTCACATTCGCGTAGCTTAGACCAGTTTTCGTGACTGTGGACTCGTCAGGTTTGGCCGTCGGGAACCACAGAAAAATCTGGGTGGTCTGTCTTCGAGCGTTCCACCCACTCACCGCCGATAACAGCGTAGTCGGCATCCAGTTCGAGCAAGTATTCATAGTAATCTGTGACTGTGTACGGCTCCACCCGGTCGGCTGTAGCAAGTGGACCGTCAGCGTACGCCTCGACGACCCAGGTCACGGTTGTATTTACGTACGCGAGATACACCATCTCGCTGTTGAACGGGTACACACTCGTGCCGAAATACTGCTGCGACGCTTGTGCATTGTCCACCAGCTCCATCTTCTGCACCTCGTACGACCGCACAGGCTGGTTCCAGACCTGAGCGCCTGCCGTGACGTCTATAATGAACGATTGCTCGTGTTTCCCCATGATGTTGGTGATGGCGAGATGGAAGAAACCGGCACCTAGATCACGACGCGCTGCGCTCGTGTAGCGTCCGTACTCGTCTATCATGACGGGAGTGTCTGGGCCATTAAAACGGGCACCGGTGAAGACGGTCGGGATAGCAGACCCGTCGTAGATATCCGATACCAAAGCTTTAATATCCATCACATGGAACGTTTGTCCATTCTTGACGACGTCACATTTTGGTTCGTCCTCGAGCATGGCAGCCGGCGCCCAGGCGTGGCAAATACCGTACCACGTCGGGATGCAGTAGCCACTCGGGGCGTCTTTGCGAATAGCGCACACGCTGCCATCTTTAAGTGACGCGCAGTCTGTATCAGCTGCGCACTTTGTGTTGTTGGAATGTGCGTCGACGCCATTTTGAGCCGAGATCTTGTTCATAAAGTCAATGGGATCAAGACCAAAAGCTTCGGCGTATTTAGCGCTAGCACTTTTCTCGCCGGTTCTCCAGATGACGTTGATGCTGTCCTGGTACGCGGGCCAGTAGCTACCTGGCCACGGGATTTTCGGCGCAGCAGCAGAAGAGTATTTCTCCTTTAGCGTCGTGAAGTCCACTTCGAGACTTTCATCGAAGTACGTCTCTAAATCCGAGATATCCGAGCCGGGTGCGTCCTCCATGCGGCGTAATTTACGCGTTGACTCGGCCGATCCGGCGGCGTTGCATTGGTCAACGGGATACTCGACAGGTACGGCGCCGTTGTAGTCCTTCATGACTGCTGGGTGGTCATCCGTTAAGAAAGCATCCGCTCCTGTTGGCATGTAAGCGTTGCATTGTAGAGGGGTAGCTTGAGCTAGCTCTAGTGTAGCGGCAGCGATCACGACACTCAGTGCGACGCAGGGTACGATTTTCACCATATTGATTGAGACTGTAATACACTGTTGGTAGTTGCGAGGTAACTTTCCAACGAGATGGAAAATTAAAGAATGGGTTCCAGCTACGAGAAGGCGGATTTGCGATGCAGTTGAAGCAATTTCAGTTATCCAGGGTCCACAACGACTGGTGTCTCCACAGGCACGTTCGCAACTGCATGATTCAACTTGAAACGGAGAAAGTTTGGCTCCTGGATACAATCGTCGACTGCAGTATCTCAGACCATTTTCAAGTGCACTAGAAGTTTTGTAAATGCCCAATCCATACTTTTTGTAGCTGGTATCCATCTCATATTCATGTAGACTACCTAATCCATACTTTTATAGCTGGCATACACGTGGGTCATCTCATTTTCATGTGGTGCTCTTACCCAGCTCCGTCTTGCATGTGCGTCGGTTGCTAGATTGCGAAGACACAGCTCTACCGCGTAAAAGATAACGACAGTGCCCTTGGAGACTCGTGGAAGAGCTACTGGATATTATTACATCCATTAAAGCCGAGTCGTTGTCAACGGCCACTGCAGGATACACAATGGTTGGGACGAGTGTATGTAGGGATATGTTCGTGTTGCCACTCTGCATACAGGTGACGAGAAGGACGTCTGAGCGTCAAAGGCATGCCCTCGGGTGCTGTCAACCTGTTGTGCAACTGTAGTTTTATTGTCGATAAAAATGATTGCTTGTGCTTTTGGTCACCAATCCCATGGGAAGGCAACTGCGATGCATCCGCTGCGCCGCCACCTTCCCAGGTTATAAAACCCAATATAACCCTTTCGTGCACTCCCACGGGTTAGGTGCGCTGTAACTTCTACATCTCTAAAATGGCTCCGGGCGACGGAGAGCCCAAGTTTTTAATTATATCTATCCTGTTTAATTTCAAACCGATAAATACTGTAATTGCAAAGGGCTATTATTAACTAATAATAATTTAACGCCGGCGTTGGTAGGAGAGGAAACCCCTCCGACTTTTCTCGTATGTTTCCTGTACGGGCGGTGTAGGGCTCTCCTTATCTCAGCCCCTCACAGAGTATATTACAGTAAAATAAACTGAAGCAACAGCACCAAGGTTGGCAAACATTTAAACATTACCTTGACATTATGCAAAACGCACAGCTATCATGATCGGTCTTCAAGGCTTCGATGATGCGATGGACTCCAACGCAATTACGCGCACATCTTGTGCTCTTGAAGTGTCGGAAAACGAGACTCCTCACCATTCACTTGGGTCTGACGGACGTCATCTATGCCTTCGTTGTACTGCACCTGTGTCGCATTCTCGCCTTCAGAGTGGTCAACATCCTCAGGCGCATCCTTCGGTGCTTCCGTGTTGTACGTCTCCTCAGTCGGGGTAGCGGTCGTAGAAACCGGGGCATCCGTAGATTGCTGCTGCTCGGGTGTAGTGGGCACCGGCGTCTCCTCGGACTCGCCCTCAGTTCCGGTCGGCGCAGGCGTCGGCGCATCCGTGCCGTACGTCTCCTCAGTCGGGGTAGCGGTCGTAGAAACCGGGGCATCCGTGAAGGGCTGCTGCTCGGGTGAAGTGGGCACCGGCGTCTCCTCGGACTCGCCCTCAGTTCCGGTCGGCGCAGGCGTCGGCGCATCCGTGCCGTACGTCTCCTCAGTCGGGGTAGCGGTCGTAGAAACCGGGGCATCCGTTGAGGGCTGCTGCTCGGGTGAAGTGGGCACCGGCGTCTCCTCGGACTCGCCCTCAGTTCCGGTCGGCGCAGGCGTCGGCGCATCCGTGCCGTACGTCTCCTCAGTCGGGGTAGCGGTCGTAGAAAACCGGGGGCATCCGTGGAGGGCTGCTGCTCGGGTGAAGTGGGCACCGGCGTCTCCTCGG
>NW_003303730.1:409275-410116 GCF_000142945.1 Phytophthora infestans T30-4
GCTGCTGCTCGGGTGAAGTGGGCACCGGCGTCTCCTCGGACTCGCCCTCAGTTCCGGTCGGCGCAGGCGTCGGCGCATCCGTGCCGTACGTCTCCTCAGTCGGGGTAGCGGTCGTAGAAACCGGGGCATCCGTGGATGGTTGCTGCTCGGGTGAAGTGGGCACCGGCGTCTCCTCGGACTCGCCCTCAGTTCCGGTCGGCGCAGGCGTCGGCGCATCCGTGCCGTACGTTTCCTCAGTCGGGGTAGCGGTCGTAGAAACCGGGGCATCCGTAGATTGCTGCTGCTCGGGTGAAGTGGGCACCGGCGTCTCCTCGGACTCGCCCTCAGTTCTGGTCGGCGCAGGCGTCAGCGCATCCGTGCCGTACGTCTCCTCAGTCGGGGTAGCGGTCGTAGAAACCGGGGCATCCGTAGATTGCTGCTGCTCGGGTGTAGTGGGCACCGGTGTCTCCTCGGACTCGCCCTCAGTTCTGGTCGGCGCAGGCGTCGGCGCATCCGTGCCGTACGTTTCCTCAGTCGGGGTAGCGGTCGTAGAAACCGGGGCATCCGTAGATTGCTGCTGCTCGGGTGTAGTGGGCACCGGCGTCTCCTCGGACTCGCCCTCAGTTCCGGTCGGCGCAGGCGTCGGCGCATCCGTGCCGTACGTCTCCTCAGTCGGGGTAGCGGTCGTAGAAACCGGGGCTTCCGTGGATGGCTGCTGCTCGGGTGAAGTGGGCACCGGCGTCTCCTCGGACTCGCCCTCAGTTCCGGTCGGCGCAGGCGTCGGCGCATCCGTGCCGTACGTCTCCTCAGTCGGGGTAGCGGTCGTAGAAACCGGGGCATCCGTAGATTGCTGCTGCTCGGG
>NW_003303730.1:412843-416006 GCF_000142945.1 Phytophthora infestans T30-4
TCCTCAGTCGGGGTAGCGATCGTAGAAACCGGGGCATCCCGTAGAGCGGCTGCTGCTCGGGTGAAGTGGGCACCGGCGTCTCCTCGGACTCGCCCTCCGTTCCGGTTGGCGCATGCGTCGGCGCATCCGTGCCGTACGTCTCCTCAGTCGGGGTAGCGGTCGTAGAAACCGGGACTTCCGTGGATGGCTGCTGCTCGGGTGAAGTGGGCACCGGCGTCTCCTCGGACTCGCCCTCAGTTCCGGTCGGCGCAGGCGTCGGCGCATCCGTGCCGTACGTCTCCTCAGTCGGGGTAGCGGTCGTAGAAACCGGGGCATCCGTGGAGGGCTGCTGCTCGGGTGAAGTGGGCACCGGCGTCTCCTCGGACTCGCCCTCAGTTCCGGTCGGCGCAGGCGTCGGCGCATCCGTGCCGTACGTCTCCTCCGTCGGGGTAGCGGTCGTAAAAACCGGGGCATCCGTCTTCTCTTCGATGGTACTCTCTGGTGTTTTGCTTGGAGCTTCGGCTTCTTTCTTTCCTTTTCCGTTGTTTTTATCACTTTTCCCTGCGGTGGTGTCCTTTGACTTTAATGGTGCTTCCGTAGACTCATCTCCACTGTGCGATGCCTCTTCGGAGTCCGTACTCGTTGAGTTGCATGCAATTGATAGTTCCAGTAGCTCTTGCACATCTGCGTAGCTTAGACCCACACTCGTGACTGTCGAAATATCAGGCTTGCCAGTTGGGAACCAAAGGAAATCAGGATGATCAGCCTTCGAGTCTCCAACCCACTCACCGCCGATAATGTTGTAGTCAGAATCGAGCTCCAAGAGATACTCGTAGTTGTTCGACACTGTAAATTGACCCATTTTGCCTGTGGACACCAGTGCGCCGTCGATGTATGTCTCTACAGCCCACGTGACTGTAGTCTTGACGTACGCTAGATGCACCATACCGGAGTTAAACGGGTATGAAGACGTGCCAAAGTGTGTCTCGCATGCTTTTGCAGTATCGACAATCTCCATCGTCTGCACATTGTACGACCACACAGGCTGATTCCAGACCTCAGAGTCTGCCGCTACGTCCATAATGAGAGATGTCTGGTGTTTGCCCATGATGTTACTGATGGCGATATGGAAGAACCCAGCTCCCAAATCGCGGCGGGCGGGCTTCGTGAACCGTCCGAACTGGTCCACATCTCCAGCATTGTCTGGGCCATTGAACCGAGCACCAGTGAACACGGTTGAGATCTGAGCGCCGTCGTAAACTTCCGTCAGCAACGCCTTGATGTCGAGCACGCGAAAGTTCACATCGTTCAACTCAACGTTGCACTTGGGTTCCTGCTCGAGGAGAGCTGCCGGTGCCCATGCGTGGCAAAGGCCGTACCATGATGGGATGCAGCGCCCGGTTGAAGTACCATCTCGCATAGCGCACTCACCGCTGCCATTACAGTCCGCTTTCGTACGGCACGATTTAGCGTTCTTGATCGAATCGATACCGTTGCTGGTGGAGATCTTGTCTTTAAAGTCCCCGACATCTAGGCCATAAGCCTTGGCGTACTTCTCCGACGGGCAAGCTTCTCCGCTTTTCCAGACATGATTGATACTGTCCTGAAAGGTAGGCCAGTAGCTGCTGGGCCATGGCGTGTTTGGAGCCGTGGCGTGAGGAAATTGCCCCTTCAATACCTTGAAGCCAACCTCCAGTTGTTCGCCGAAGTATGACGAGAGATCATCAATATCTGAATAGGACGAATCCTCCATCACGCGCAGCTTCCTGTACGCCACATCGTTCTTCACTGTCATTGACTTGGCGTGAGCTTCGTTGGGGTCGACAGGTATGATCGGCTTGGCACAGTCATCATTGGGCTTGGCACCGTAGGCTGGGTGTGATGCATTCAGCGGCGCGTTGAGCTCAACGGGGGTGTACGGGTTGGACTCGAGTGGAGCCGACTGGATCAGAAGCGTCGAAGCTGCTGCAATCGCGGCGCCGAGCGCAACGGAGCGAACGATCATCACCATTCTGGAAAAGACTCAACTAGGTGAGTGGCTCGCTCGACGGAGAGACTGCTGGGGTGCTGAACCTCCGAGCGAGTCGAGAAAATGAGGAATGAGACTAAGCAAAAGGAAATGGTGGCGCCGCATAACGCGCCTTGAAGACGCACCTCGAGCGGTACGCTCTCTGGCGGCAGAGAACAAAAGCATATTGTACTCGAAGGCTGACTCCGCTCAGACGTTTCGAAGCAAGATTGCTTTGAGAAGAATGCCGTTTGTATCTAAATTAGTCCGACTCGCGATCTTATCCAATATGACCAGCATTTCTTACTCGCCACCAAAAACAGGTGTCAGGGCTGCCTTTAAACCTTGGCGAGTTGGCAAACCGTACTGCAGAGAGCAGCGACGCGGATCAATGCAGCGATGCGCTGGCGTCGCTTGTCTTTTAACTAAAAATTAGAAAGCTGTACCAGAAACTAAAGCTCTCGTATATTATTTAAAGAATGGCGAATCACCGAACATCTTCTTGGGGTGCAATGATGAAATAATCGATGCAAAGGATGAGAGCCGTCAGGCTCATGGTCATGCTGCTATTATATGTGGGGATAGACAATCCATTTTTAAAGGCATACTTTTAGAGCTAAAGCATTTGATATTCTTGCGACGTGCTAATATTCAGTCTCATCTTTTCTCAGCTTTTACAAGAAATCTACGAACATCTCCGCAGTCATGTTGTAGCTCTTTGGCAGGATTCTGATATTGTTGATCCTCATTTTTAGTGTTGTTCTCCTTAAAATACTAGCTTCAAAAAGGATCAGTAAAGCGGCTGGTGAGGTAAAGCTCACCAGAAGTGTTGGAGACTGGACTGACAGTCTCTACTGGAATCATGTCGCCTGCTGGAAAATGGAGCAGCTGATGCCACTGCTCTCTGTGAAGGGGCACACTGCGTCAGCAGCAAACAGATAAAAATGTGTCAACGACAAACGCAAGCTATGTACCGCAACTGTCCTTGTGAAAGGTTAAACCTGAAGCAGGTGTCGAGATCGGAACAAAGACCATCTAGGTATAGCTGGGTGTATTGGTAGATCCTTAGATACTTTCCAAACAAGATCACTTAGTCAAGGTGTCGTTCCACTGCATTTAAAGTAAGAAATGAAGTGTATTACTGCATCACCCCTAAAGTAAAAGAGAAATCAAGCA
>NW_003303730.1:416699-417540 GCF_000142945.1 Phytophthora infestans T30-4
GTATGTCTCGGGAGGGTAGGTCGACGGCGCGGTGGTCTCAGGCGAGTACGTCTCCGGCGGGTACGTTGCTGGAGCGGTGGTCTCGGGTGCGTATGTCTCGGGAGGGTAGGTCGACGGCGCGGTGGTCTCAGGCGAGTACGTCTCCGGCGGGTACGTTGCTGGAGCGGTGGTCTCGGGTGCGTATGTCTCGGGAGGGTAGGTCGACGGCGCGGTGGTCTCAGGCGAGTACGTCTCCGGCGGGTACGTTGCTGGAGCGGTGGTCTCGGGTGCGTATGTCTCGGGAGGGTAGGTCGACGGCGCGGTGGTCTCAGGCGAGTACGTCTCCGGCGGGTACGTTGCTGGAGCGGTGGTCTCGGGTGCGTATGTCTCGGGAGGGTAGGTCGACGGCGCGGTGGTCTCAGGCGAGTACGTCTCCGGCGGGTACGTTGCTGGAGCGGTGGTCTCGGGTGCGTATGTCTCGGGAGGGTAGGTCGACGGCGCGGTGGTCTCAGGCGAGTACGTCTCTCGCCGGTTACGATGCTGGAGCGGTGGTCTTCGGTTGCGTATGTCTCGGGAGGGTTAATTCGACGGCACGGTGTGCTCAGGCGAGGACGTCATCCGGGCGGGTACGGTGCTGGAGCGGTGGACTTCCGGATGCGTATGTCTTGGGAAAGGTAGGTCGACCGGCCGCAGTGGTTCTCCGACGAGTACATCATCCAGGTGCGGTACGTTGCTGGATTGTTGGGTAGGCTGGCGTATGGACACGGGACGGAATGACGACAGGCCCGCTGTGTCTCAAGGCAGGTAGATCTTGATAGTATATCTTTATTGAGCGGGTGGTCTACTGGGTCGAGTGAGCCAC
>NW_003303730.1:418912-548913 GCF_000142945.1 Phytophthora infestans T30-4
GTCTCCGGCGGGTACGTTGCTGGAGCGGTGGTCTCGGGTGCGTATGTCTCGGGAGGGTAGGTCGACGGCGCGGTGGTCTCAGGCGAGTACGTCTCCGGCGGGTACGTTGCTGGAGCGGTGGTCTCGGGTGCGTATGTCTCGGGAGGGTAAGTCGACGGCGCGGTGGTCTCAGGCGAGTACGTCTCCGGCGGGTACGTTGCTGGAGCGGTGGTCTCGGGTGCGTATGTCTCGGGAGGGTAGGTCGACGGCGCGGTGGTCTCAGGCGAGTACGTCTCCGGCGGGTACGTTGCTGGAGCGGTGGTCTCGGGTGCGTATGTCTCGGGAGGGTAGGTCGACGGCGCGGTGGTCTCAGGCGAGTACGTCTCCGGCGGGTACGTTGCTGGAGCGGTGGTCTCGGGTGCGTATGTCTCGGGAGGGTAGGTCGACGGCGCGGTGGTCTCAGGCGAGTACGTCTCCGGCGGGTACGTTGCTGGAGCGGTGGTCTCGGGTGCGTATGTCTCGGGAGGGTAAGTCGACGGCGCGGTGGTCTCAGGCGAGTACGTCTCCGGCGGGTACGTTGCTGGAGCGGTGGTCTCTGGTGCGTATGTCTCGGGAGGGTATGTTGGGGGCTTGGTTGGCGGAGACTTTGTCGGAGGTGACTTAGTTGGTGGCGATTTAGTTGATGGCGTTTTCGTGTAGGAAGGCGATTTCGTGTAGTCCGTTCCCGGCTTCTTCGTCGATGGTGTGTCTGGAAAATCAGGACTCACTGTCACGTCCACACAGTCTAGAGACTCCTCTATCAACGCTAGTACGTCTGCGTACGAGATGCCCGTATCTGTTACTGTACCCGCACTTGGCTTCGCCGCTGGGAACCACAGGAAGTCCGGGTGGTTTTCCTTAGAATGACCGAGCCACTCGCCACCGATGATCGTGTAGTTCTCATCCAGCTCTAAGCAGTACTCGTAGTCCTCATACACCGTGTACGCTGCAATTCTTCCGGTGGTCGTGAGAGCGCCATCTTCAATCGACTCGACCGTCCACGTAAGGCGCGTCGTGCACTTAGCCAAATAGGTCGCTGCGTCATTGAACGGGTACGTAGCAGAGCCAAAATACTCGAGAGACAGCTTCGCTGCATCCACGATCTCTGTCTCCAAGAACTCGTATTTTTGTACGGGTTGGTTCCACACCTGCAAACCTGAGCTCACGTCGACAATGAAGGAGTGCTGCTGCTTGCCTAGGATGTTGGCCACGGCGACGTGAAAGAAGGCCGCGTTGATGTCTCGGCGCGCCTCGTCCTCGTAGCGTCCGTACTTGTCAACTTCCTCGGGGAAATCCGGGCCATTGAAGCGAGCGCCGGTGAAGACCACTTCGATTGCAGCTCCGTCGTAGAGCTGGGTGATGAGTGCCTTCATGTCCACGGAGTGAAAAGTCACGTTGTTCTTCTGGACGTCGCACTTGGGCTCGGCCTCGTACATGGCGGCGGCCGCCCACGCGTGACAGAGGCCATACCACGTCGGAATGCAGAAGCCGTTAGACGCTTCACCTCTGAGGCCGCACAAACTGCCGCCGTCGCAATCCGAGTCACTGGAGCAGGTAGAGCCCCCCGTGTACGACTCTGACAGCACACCGGTACTGAGCGAGATGCCGTTCATGAACGCGTTGACATCGATATCGAAGGCCTTAGCGTACTTCTCGGCGGGAGACGCCTCTCCGTCCTTCCAGACGGCGTTAATACCGTCCCTATACGTCGGCCAAAAGTCTCCGGACCACGGTGGCACGTCGTAGGCGGCGGTCGCGTACGAGTCCTTGAGTACGTTGAAGTTGCTCTCCATGGTTGTGCCGAAGAACGTCTCAAGACGGGCGACGTCCGACAGCTGAGCCTCCAGGTTGCGAACTGCGGCCTTGCCGTTCTGCTCCGTAAGCACCACGGGCTTGACGACCTTGCCGCGCAGGAGACCACCAAAGGCCGGGTGACTGTGCGTCAGCATCGCCGTCTCTCCGAGTGGGGTGACGCGACTTTCGTCGATTGCCTCGCCAAGGATCGCCGACGGGAGCAACGCGAGAGCAAGGAGCGAATACCCCTTCCAGGGTGGAGGCGACAGCATCGTGGATGGAGTGAAGTGTGTCGCAGGAGGAGCCAGTAGATGTGCGCTCGAGGCTGCGGATATCAAAGTGAGCAGGACGGATCAAGTGGCTGGACGTCAGACCAATGGTGGGTTGACATGAGCTTGCTCGTGGCGTGCGTGTGGAGGCAAACCCCGCTACCAGACCCGATCGGACAGCAAAACCTTTTTCGTAGGATCTTGCGTGGCTTTACAGTAATCGTGCCGGTGCCGTACGACGGCACAATTACACCGAAATCGAAGCGTCAAATGGAATCGTGACGTCACCGTATCCCCAACTAGCGAGACGCGAACTAACGGCTGAGGCAGACCCCAGACGTCACTGTATCCTGTTGAGCTAGCCCCGCCTAGCTAACGGGGCTCTATAGGCGCGACCGGCTCAGGTGTTGAGTCTGGTGGAGGTCAGCAAATCTTGGATACGG
Source organism: Phytophthora infestans T30-4 (assembly GCF_000142945.1). Taxonomy (NCBI): domain Eukaryota; phylum Oomycota; class Peronosporomycetes; order Peronosporales; family Peronosporaceae; genus Phytophthora; species Phytophthora infestans. Next base: position 421,437 of record NW_003303730.1, read on the forward strand.
ATCAAGTTGAAGTTAACGATTTGACGATTTAGCTGACAAACGATCACTGCCCATTCCCAACCTGACTTACTGTACAGTACATGTACTTCGAAGTAGCACCAAATGGCTTGACAAAGGACAACCCTCCGCGCCTGATACTGCTAAGCCCCATGCCGATCGGCGAATATCTTGCTCTCGTCCTCGGCTGCTCCGTGATCGAACTCCTTTTAAGCAACTCGATTGTCTTGGCAACACTGCTATTAATAAACTTGGGGACGCTGCTTGTCGAGTTGTGGTGGGGAAGTGATCAAGCCGGTTGCGAAGCCACGAAGCCTCTAATATCATCAACTTCAATTGGTGGCGCTGGTAGGGTGGGTGGCCTGACGGTCGCGCATAATACTGGGCCGGTAGGCATAGAAATGCGGTCTGTTGCGATGGCGTATAACGCCGCCATCTCGAGCGGCAACCCTGCAAAATTTGCTCCAAAGTTGCCAGTCTTTCTTTATTAAGCGGTTGCATCTATTATCCGTGTGCTTCAAGAATGATTATCATTACGCTTCCTCGGGTCAGTACTTCACTTTTTTCACTGTTAATATATTTTTCGCACTCAGATCACCTTAAGTCGAGTGTGAAATGTGAATCTACAATATCTCTAATAATTAAAGCTGCCCCACAACGTCCTACAACATATGCAACACGAAATAATCCATGTGCGCTGGTAGGACTGGACTAAGACAGTTTACCCACAGCAACAGGGTGTACCATAGGATAAAACCGTAGGCAGCGTTCACGAACACAAATAATCTGACTACGATACTTTCCTCGAATGAAATGCGAGACTCGTTGGGAGGATCGATAGACAAACTCATTTGCAAACTTACACTTCACCCTGGAGCATCCCGGAACTTGATACGATGGTGACGATCTCCCGGTCTTTCGTAATTGCTGTTGCCAGTGCCATGGCATTTGCCGCTGTAACTCAAGCCTCGCCGCTTCAATACGACCCGTACACACCAGTGAATACTTCTGTCCCCTTGAATCCGTCGCATCCGGCGTATGGTGCTCAAACAAAGGACAGCATCGAGCCAATCGTGCCTAAAGACCCAAACGAGTCCATGGCCGAGTCGATGACACTACAGAGCTTCGTTTACCGCAAGCTGCACACGATGGAGGACTCAACAAACTCCGACCTCCAGGATCTCGAGCTGTACTTCGGGTCCAAGATGGAAGTCAACTTCCAGGCGCTCAAGCAGCAATACCTGTCGGGTCAAGCACCAATGACACCGTGGGCTAGTAGCTACTGGCCAACCTACCAAGACAGTATCAACCACGTCTGGAAGACTGGCGAGGCCAGCGCTTCCGAGAAATACGCCAAGGCGTACGCCATGAACGTCACCGACTTCAAGGACAAGATATCGGCAAGGAGCGGTATCGATTCGCGTAAACGTAGACCTGTGTGCACAACCAGCTCGGACTGTACGAGCCGTAAGGATGGCAGCGTGTGTGCCAAGCGGGACGGTATGTCCTCAGGCTACTGTATCCCAGCGTGGCTCGGTATCTGCCACGCGTGGGCTCCCGCGGCTATCCTTGAGCCAGAACCTCAGTGCGACGTGACCAAGAACGGCGTCACGTTTCACGTCATGGACATCAAGGGCCTTCTCACTTCTCTATACGATGGAGCCTCCATCAAGACGGTGTTTACTGGTGCTCGCTTTAACGGCTCAGACTCACCGGCGAACAAAGATCAGTACGGAAGATTTACCGACGCTTCCCGTCGTGACTTGGGCGCTGGTTTCTTCCACATCGCTATCACCAACATCATGGCGAAACACAATCAACCTTTCGTCGTGGATGTGACTTCAGGTGCGGAGGTATGGAACCAGCCCGTGCGCTCATTTAAGGTCCAAAATATGGACCTGGTGGACACCCACGTGGCCTCGATGCGCTACTTTGGCGTGCCCAGCTATCCGTTCAGCGACAAGATGGTGCATTTAGCGTACGTGAAGACCTCGTTCAGCTGGGTCGTCGAGTCATATAAAGACGGCCCGCTCGTGTATTCGGTCCAGATTGATTCGTACACGACATTCAAAGACTACGAGTATTTGCGGAGCTGGATGCCGACTACAACATCATCGGAGGCGAATGGTTTAATGAGGACCACCCCGATTTTTTGTGTTTTCCGACGGCCAAACCCGACACAATTACCGTCGCCAGCACTGGTTTAAGCTATGCCAACGTCCAAGAACTGCTCAAAATGTCGCTATCGTGCAATGTGTAGGAAGATACAATTCCATACCAAATTTGTATACTTGTACCAAAATTTATCAAAAAGCGTGTGTTCTTTTAAATCTTATCCCGACGAAAAGTCACAATTGTACGCCTGGAGCCTATTTCTCGTTCTCATCATGCCGGAGCCTCTTCACGTGACCATCATCCGCGTGTGTGCGTCGCTGGCTGCCTGTATGCTGTTTGCGAGTCTGCTGCCGGACATTCGCGTCGTGCACCAGCAGAAAAGCACAGCCAGCATGCCCAGCTCCCTCCCGGTGCTGTCCATGGTGGCGAACTGTGTTGCATGGGGACTCTACGGCCTCCTCATCGGAGACTATTTCCCTCTCGTGGCCACAAACATCGTCGGTGTGGTCTTTTCGCTCTTTTATCTCGTCGTGTACTACTATCATGAGGCCAGCAAAAGGAGATTACTACTCGAGATTCTTGCAACAACACTGGTACTTGTGGGACTGGTACTGTACCCATTCCTTGCGGCGTCCGAAGGAGTAGAAGAGGACACAATCCACAATATTGTGGGGTTTGTGACTGTAGCCATCTCTGCTGTCATGTTCGGATCGCCGCTGGTGCTAGTAAAGAGAGTGATTCAAGAACGCAATACGGAGCTACTACCATTCACTATGATCGTCGCTGGCGCAGTGAATTGTACGTTGTGGCTCGCCTATGGGTTGCTATTGGAAAACTCGTTCGTTATTGTACCGAACGCGGCGAACCTGTTTCTGGGCGTCGTACAACTCGGACTATTCTGCTGCTTCCCACGTGGCAAAACGTACGACACAGTGGAATCCACCACTCCTCGTTCCAAGCTCAACAACGCCGTTAAGAAAGATAAAATAAGCTCGATAGACATTTTAAAGGAGGACAAAGTAGAGAGCAGCTCCACGGTAGTCGACACTGAAGACGAGCCGAGTAGTGTGGACGAAGAGATGGAATCAAATGACGGTACTGCTCAAAAACCTGTCGAGGTGGAGACCAAGATCGACGTGGTGTGAAATATTGGTGATGGGCCCCTCGCTAGCCTTGAACTGTACACAAATTAAAAGACTTGATATATGTAGCTCCAATTTGTTTTTCAATAAAAACAACTGTTAAATAAAATAATTAGCGTTTTTCTTCAGTCTGTGTCCCTATTTCGGGAATGCTTATCGACATGCAGCGGCCGAAGGAACGTAGCGACAACCCCATCGTGTTCTTTGACGTATCGATTGGCGAAAAGAATGTTGGCCGACTGCTTATCGAGGTAGCCTTCTTCAAGGATTTATTATCGTTTACACATGGTATGTTTAACTTATCATCTTTGTGCGTACCGTAGTTGCGGGCTGACATCGTTCCCCGTACTGCAGAAAACTTTCGACGACTGTGTACGGGTGAGACGAGAGAAAATTTGACTGGGCGGCGCCGCCACTACGCACGCTGGTATGCTCGGTTCTTAACTTTTATGCTAAATATGTGGCATAACACCTTTCTTCCCGTATTTTTATATTCAGTCCATTCCACCGTGTTGTCAAGGACAAATTCTGCCAGTCAGGAGACTATGCTGTACGTCGATCCTGCAACAAAGACATTATTTTATCAGTAATTCACGTTTCCTTTCGCTAGAACCACGATGGTTCAGGTGGTGAGTGCACATTTGGTCACAGCCCTCGAGCGATGGACTCGTCGTTTAGGGACGACAAACCTGTCGACACGACCTTGCCAACATTGACATTTGAGGATGAGAACTTCATCTTACGGCACACTGGTGCCGGTGTACTGTCCATGGCCAACTCGGGTCCGGATTCCAACACTTGCCAATTCTACCTTCACTTTGGCCCGGTAAGAGAAGCTGTTTAAAACATGTATCATGTGAACTATCTACTTATGCTTTAGTACGAATACAAAGCAACCCAGCTTCGATGGCAAACACGTGGTTTTCGGGTATCTTGTGGACGCTGAGAGCTATAATGTGCTTGAGCAAATAAACTCAGTAGCAACGGCCAGAGGTGACCCCAAAGAGCTCGTCAAGATATCTCGATCAGGACAGCTCTTCCCTGCCTGAGCTGACATCAATCATGACCAAGTAGATCAATGGCATCCTCTACATAATGCCATAATTTGACATTGCTACTCGCTTTCTTCTCAGTTAAGGAGTGACTACTGTAGTGCACGACTTGAAGACAAAGGAGACGCTGTGCTGTTCCTTCGACTTTGGTGTCTCAGAAGATGAGCTGAATAAATATACTAAACGCCACGGACCGATTGTGAATCCGGTGTTTGGCAAGGTGCACGGCTATTGGATTAACAATGACTACTTCACCCCGTATCGGAACGTCGTGCCGGGTTGCCGCGAATGAGCGCCTGAAATTGCAAGGCTACTGGGACATTGGGTCGACTGGTTCGGGGTTAGGAAACGTGGTACTGTCTTTTGTTCATTTTCGATTAGCGTACTGGAACACCCTTAACTGAGAGAACTCCTGATGTCACGTACACTCCTCGTCACGCCCGCAGAAACCCGGGAGGTATTGAGTTATGGCAATAGTGTCAAGTACCGTATGCTCCGTCGTTCGTCGTGGAAATCGACTTTTTGTCTGAAGAGGAGTCTCTTTTCATGGCATTGGATCCAAAAATGCGAACCCAGTTCTTCCGTCATGGTGTCCAACTGGGTTGTCTGATCGATCCACACCTTGCATACTGCAGAATGTATGAGTACAAATTTGACGGAGGTGGGAGCGTGTATCGAGTGAGCAATGACGAGTGGAGAGACCTCGATGGTGGTGACGTGCTACCAGGGTTCCACGTTGAAAAGTCGGATTTGAAGATGGCCCTCAATTCAGACGCCGACGTTTCGCCAGATGAAGACGAGATCGAGATCATCTGTCCGTGTCGAGGGTGTGGTGAGCGTCTCTTATCTCTTCCAAAATGCAGTAGCCACCTTGAACAACACTGAGCTGAACGCGAGAGACAAAAGTATCTTGCCAAGCGTGCTACACTCAAATATCATTGAGTGCGAGAGCAGACCATAGTCTACATCCTCATCTTGTATTCAGTGCGCGCACTGTGCGCGACAACATCGAGGAAGTTTATTTTTTACCTTAATCTCCTGAATGGGCCATACAGCGTAGTATTATAGTACTACTACAAGCTGTAGTAGTAGAATTAAGTAGTACAATGATACTACTGTACAATGGTACTACTACTAGTAGTTACGCTGTCGCACCAACCTTCTGCATAGAAACAACGAGCACAAGCTAGCCTTTAAATTGACGCGACGCAGCATTAAATACCAGTAAACAAGTTATAGTGAACGAAAAGTGACTCCTTTATCATTCTCGCTCTTAGAAAGTTCTCCTCTCAATGCCAGATAAGACACACAGAGTTCGAACGTGCCAGTGCGCGACTCCATTTCTAGCGTCACAGCGAGCCTAGCACGCTCTCCTTCCAACTACTCAAATGTCCAATTTGGACACTTAGTTGTTGGCCTTCTTCTCCTTGAGCTCACGCTCCTCCAGGATGTTGAGCTTGATGCCCTTGCCCTTGGGCAGCGACACCCACGGACGAGCCTCCTTGCCGACGGCGAACACGTTGCCCAGACGGGTAGCGAAGTCGTTGCCAGCCGAGTCCTTGACGTGGGCAATGTTGAACGAGCCTTGGTGTCTGAAGTAACAGCAATCAGCAATAAGTCAGTACTTTTGTGTCACACCAATAATGACCGGAGGTGTCGGCCACGCTATAAATAAAAGTGTCCCATGATGATGTAAACCACCACACCCAGCTCGCTATGAGTCCAGAAGGTGTGTTCCTACCTCTCAACGTTGTGCAGGATGCCGACACGGCCAGAGTTTCGTCCGCGAGTGATGGTCACCAGGTTGCCGACCTCGAACTTGATGTGGTCCACGACCTTGCCAGTCTCCAGGTCAATCTTGACAGTGTCGCCGACCTTGATGAGCGGGTCCGGGTAGCGGATGGTACGGCCGTCGTTGGTGGCAATGTACGGGATGGCCTTCTTGGTGTACTCCTGACGGATGACCTTGGCGAGCTTAAACTTCTTCTCCTCGTCCGAGATGCGGTGCAGCACGAAGCGGCCCTTGGTGTCGTACATCAGACGGAACTGGTCGCCAGTCTTGGGCAGCTCCACGACGTCCATGAAGCCAGCGGGGAAGTCCGGGTCCACACGGACCTTGCCGTCCACCTTGACGCTCTTCTGCATGCAGATCATGGTGACCTCCTGCTTGGTCAGAGCGTATTTAAGGCGGTTACGCAGAATGATGATGAGCGGCAGGCACTCGCGCAGCTTGTGCGGGCCCGACGACGGGCGGGGTGCCCAGATGCCGTCAAGCTTGCCCAGCATCCAGTGCTTGGGCGCGCTCATGCGCTTCAGGTGCTTACGGGGTCCACGGGGCATCTTGACTACTTGATTGAGACGAAAAGGAGAACTAATGGCGCCGTCATGGTGGCGGCACTTGTTGCCTCGCAAATAGTTGGTTGGCTGGGGATTACAAGGGTTAATGTGCACCACGGGAAAAATGCCGCATATGGGGATTTGTAAAGGAAAGATTTTTATGAAGGAATTTGTAAGAGGTGAATTGGTGGGCACTTCATTCCGGACAGTGTGGTGAGACGATCACAAATAATTTAATGTTTTTATAGTTAAGCGCTTCATAATCTCGTACCTCTTCAATGCGGAACAGCAACAACTATCATGAGTTCTCTTTGTGCAGCGTGCTACCGCCGTGACATCAATGCCGTGCAAAAGTTTGGAGTCACTGGAGCAAGAGCTTCCTGCGGTTACCAAGCTCTCATAGCTGTCAGAAGAAACTTTTCTAGCGGTAATACGACGGGCAAAGGCTTCTGTTTACAAGCTCAGCCGACGCCACACTTTTCGCAAATGAGTCATTACCATTGAAGCCAGAGCATTACAGATTCACACTGCAAATACTTTGCCGTACTACGGTTTCTCAAATTTACACTACTGCGCGCGCCAAGAGAGCCGTTCATTCCCTCTCCAGCGAGCGAAAGCTGTTAAGTACCTGTACCGGATTCAAGTCCCATGTCGAGACTGGAATATGAACAAGCGCTGAGCTTGCAATGCCGGACTTGGTCGACGCCAGCAGTGCTCGGCGCAATCTAGCGCATAGATAGGCTGAAGTATGGCTACATGTACAGTAGGTATCAGCAAGAGGCGGCTCACTTCTCAAAAAAAATCCGAATCGTTGCTACAGCTCCGCCGCGTTCCTCATCGCTCTGTAGTTAAAGCACTCCGCCCATGTCGTCGGCTCCGGATGCTGCAGCGGCTCAGCTTGCCGCATCTGTGGGCGGTCCTTGGGGCGACTTTGTGTCTCGATCCGACGCGTCCATGGCCAAATTACTGCAAGAGTCGCTGCCCAAGACCAAAGCCACACGCGCGAGCTGGTTGGCCAATCACCAGGAATTGGACGACGACGATCGAGTGGATCGAGTCCAATTTGTGGATCTGTATACGAGTTTTGTACTGCTCTTACTGCTGCCAATCGCACTAGTCGCCTACGTGGTTGTCGGACTCGGCGCGATGCCAGCACTTCTGATACTGCAGATCTACAAGACTACAGCTCTAAAAAGACCTGCAAAGAGTATTGAAAGAACACTGGGCTTTCACCTATTAGCGCTCTTATTAGGGATCGAAGCACTCCCGTGTCTTGTATTTGTGCTGGTCTACTGGCTCGGAGCCTTTACGATCATTTTCCTCTTCAGTCTGCTCTATTCATTGGCGTCGCTGAAGATTTTACTGCTAAGAGATAATCTGGCGCTTACACAGAGCTGCAGTCGGTGGCCCAAGTGGAGCTGGAACGATACAGTGTGTGCACTGCTAGGGACCATGGACAGACAAGGGTTCGTCAAGTTTGCACTCAAGTTCCCGTCTGCACTGGTGATCGCGCCACTATTGAAGTATTTATTCGGATGCAACCCACTTCTCTATCGACTCGCGATCCGACAGCGATGTCTGTGGACGTCTCCGCTGGATTTCAACGGTAAGTGTTGAATTCTACGCTTCACGTGGAATCTAACGTTTGTTTTGAAACTAACGTTATGTAGACCAGAAGGCAGTGGCTGCCGTCGTTCAAGCTGCATCATGGACACTCGTTAATCTAACAGACTTGTTGCCGCAACAAGTCAGTCAACCGCCTCGAAAAGATGACCGAATTGTCAGTGGCCACATTCCTTTTCCAGCTCCGGATCGTGTTAGCGGGACAGTAATTGGCGTACTTACCACGAACTCGCTCGTGACGCTCGTCAACGCAGACCACAATGTGAACGGCAGCATTTTCCACAGCATGACAGCGAAGCGCAGTATCTACAACGTGCTGCTGTTCGTCTGGAATCCGTGTCACTATCTAACCGGATACATCGAGATCAACCTGCAGCACGAAGGCGGCATCGAACAAGCCAGTACGAGTTTTTAAAACAGTTTTATTTGCTACGTGTGTTTTATTAACCTGTGTATTGCAGTGTGGTGTCTTGTAGGGGACAATTACCTTGGACACGTGCTGTTTGAGCGCACGGATGCCCTTTTCTGGCACTACGACCCTATCAAACGCGGCCAAACGCAGCCCTGTAGTCTTCGGTTCATTCGCGGTTCTATTGCGTCGACAACGTCAGCAGACTCGGCGACTTTAGACCGGGACAATAACGATGATAGACGTCCTGTTACCGACATTGAAGCTAGTCGAGACAGCTACGGGACGAGAGAAGGTATTGGGAGCTTTGAAAGCGCTTTGAGCCATGGAAGTATTGGCTCCGAGCAGGAGGAAGACGTGAACGATTGTAGTCATCGCGTTAACATTGGTATTTCTAGTAGCTTCAAGTCGTCCCAAGAGATTGTAAATATCTCAGAGGAGAGAAGTACCATGGACTCCGTGGCGATGTTGCAGTCGGATTTCAGCTCTACCTCGCAGTCAGACTTTACTGTCTCGGACCAGCGCCCGGAACGGTTTTATATTATGTAATTTTTAAACAAATACCCTTGTACATGTACAAATACAAAGAAAAAAAACACTGTTTGACAAATAAAAAATAAAAAAAAATGTTTTTTATACGCTATAAGAATCGAAACGTGAAATCGACACCTTTGGCAGCAGATTAGTACACAGTAAGACAAAACGATTGGTATTAACGTACCGAAATGTACAAGTCGAAAGCAAAGCGTGATGAGCATCCAGAACATGAGTTTGCCCTGAACAAGCGGCATTTGTGTCTCCAACACGAATGCGAGTTGATAAACCGCTCGCATCCCGCAGTTTTTTTGAATCAGCATCACCAGTAGAGCAAGCGATACAACTTGTAGCAACGCAAACACGAACACGGGGAGCACCGTTGCACCAACGTTGTCGAGGGTTATTCCCACCAACTCGAAGTGATAGCGTGCGCTCGGTAGGTGCACGATAACGAGAATGTAGACGATGTAAAAGAACGGGATAACAGCCTCTAGATACGACGCAATCACCAGGCATTCCATCGTGAAAAGTGTTTCCAACGTATCTTTTAGGTAAAGATAGCTATCAGTACAGGGAACACGTTCCACGCACTCTATGGGTCGAGTTTCGCTCTTTGGTATACGACTGGCGACGTCCGGATGGATGGTGCCGTTCCGACCTTGAAACAAATTGGCGTGTGGCTTGAGTAGATTCGAGAAGCTGTTGCGAGGTAAAATTTCATCTTTATTGGGGCCTGGCTGATTAATCCCGGTTCTTAGCTTTGAAGACGTTTCCACGGGTGCTTTATCCAGTAAAACCATTAGACTTTCGTCTGCCGCATCCAACTTGTATGGGAGACAGGAGTAAATGCGAATTCCACTTCGAGATTGCTGCTTGAATTTCTGAACATCTCGGCACAATAAACAAAGAGCTTCCAACATATTACCCTTCTCTTGAAAGCCTGGAACACCGTGTCGAAGTCGCTCTACCGCAGACACTGTACAGTGATGAATCCCGTACAACATAATCAGTGTTAGAGAAAGATCGACGACCATGATGACGGTGATGGTGAAGAGGGACGACGCACGCTGCATACATGTAGCCATGTAGATCGAATTGAACAAGTCCACTGTAAAGATCACTGTCTCTGGAGTTATATCTTCCATGTGCGCGGTCCGCCGTCGCATTATATTTTTTAATCCGATCTTCATCACGGGAAGAAGAAGAATTACGAAAAGTTGGAAGTGAGTTCCGTGTGCAGCGTGGAATAGCGCCTCGTAGGCAGGATAGATGAAAATCAGCAGACATTTAGCGTTGACAAAGTGCAAATATCTCGTCAATTGACCGCGATGAGCCATAATTTGATGAATTATCCGCGTGCCGATGATCACTCGAAAGGCGATTAGCAATACCACGCTGAGTACTGGAAACATCGCCAGCAGGAAAAATGGAACTGGGAAAGGAAGATGGGCACATACGGCCATGGAACCAGCGACAACACTGACCGAAGAGACGAAAGATAACAGCACCAAACGCATGGCCGGGACCTTTACGCCATCAATGAAGTATGTCGCTTGAACAGTGAGCGTGGGGATGCCGACAAAGACCAGTATCGATGTTCGGACCCAAAAGCCGTAGTTGGAACTCCATCCATCGCTTGGGTCTTGTAACGGTACCAACTCCTGACCGAGTACGAGTGTAACCATGGGAAGTGGAGTGATTAAACATACGAGAAGAGCGTGCAATGGAGGTGTTATTCTGGTGTATGTCTCCAAGGCTAGCATTCGGTGGATGGAGTAAGTGCCACCGTAGTAGCTCACCTGAAGTCGTTATCACGCATGGAGAAGCTTAAACCCCCAAGAAGAAACGAGTGATTGCATTTGACGCTGCGCGCGACCGTATTTTTGGTACTTTGGCCACAAACAACTTCACTCCATATCTATTCCTGGCATTTTGGCATTCGGCTTCAATTTCTAATAGCTCCGACCTGAAAAGCCGGGCGCACCATCTTTTTGCACAACAATTTCTGCAAGCTTTGATACTGTAGTCGAAGCGCTACAACTTCACGCATACATAAATGTAGCTCATTAGTGTTATTAATATGCAACAGTTTCGCTTGACCGAATTCTTGGGTTTACCAGCATTAAACTTGATTTTGTAAAAGAACTTTGATCGTTTGGGGAAAAGAACTCAGCCCAATTGGTGCAATAACCAGGTAAAAATTCCATCAAGTTCAGCAACGAAACGTACTTACAGTATTGCAAAAATCGCGAAGTGAAATAATCCTCGACTGTAATTGGTCAATACTCAAATAAATTATCGGGACACGGAGGAAGCGGCACGCGTACAGTATGTTAGCACTGTCTAGCAGGAGCGGAACTTCGGTATAAGGGGGGACATGCCCCCCCCCCCCACTTTTAACAAATTTTTGGCGATATCAATAAAAACATTTGGCAAAAAAGAGCACTATCCCCTACCCCCACCCCCTATTTTTTAGCTGCCCTCCATAAATATCGGGCCCTGCTGTCTAGCACTGCCTGTCTACACACATCAGGCTTGGATACTCCAGGAGCTACCTTACTCTGTCCCTAAGGGCCTGTTCGCGTTGTGCCTGGAGATGGAGATGATTGTGGTGTCCTACGATCTCCACCTCCAGTTGTGTCGCTACGTTCCTTCTCCAGGTGCACTTTAAACCAATCAGGTGCCGATACCATGTGTGGACACGGCACTCACAACCTAGAATCGAGAAGTCACATCCTCATCTTCACGCTCTCCTGCAGAACAAAGAATGATGCAGTTAAGGTCTGAAGACGCCACTCAACCAGAGGACGACGCAGCTATCATACCGGTACACACTCGTACCAGCAGTGGTCAGAGCGCACCACGCCGCAGGAATCAAGGCAGGAACGAGACAAAGCACCCATTTGCGTGGACAGTAAATGCGGCTGAGGTGCTGCTGAGATTGCGATTCGATAGCCTGAAGGGGTTGTTTGATGGCACTAAGAACTCGAAGCAGTTGAGTGCTGCGTGGGATTACCTAGCTGCAGAGACTCACCGTATTGGTGGCCTCGAGGTTGATGCTACCCAGTGCAAGTCAAAGGTACTGTGTATGAGTCTAGCGCTACATTATACGTACAGCAGTTATAAGCAGTACAGCCGCTTGTCCTACTGCAGCACACACAGCTAGCAAAACGTTTTCAATGTCCTCCTCCATAACAAATTGTGAGCCTCTCGTCTCTACCTCCGTCTCCTGTCTCCACCTCCAATAGGTGGAGAAGGATATCACCTCTAATCTCCAGTTGTGCAGTTGTAACAAATGGTTTTTGGCCAATCAATTGTTAGACGTATTTAGTGAGATGGGACCATCTCCATCTCCAGGCACAACGCGAACACGCCCTAATAAATTAGAGCACACAATCGGCAACTGGCTGCAGAAATATAGCGAAACCGGGGCTTTTGAAAGCTCCAGCACCACCAGAGAGCAAAAATACACGGAGGCTCAGCGTGCAGGGTTGGTTAACTTCTACCATCAGTACCCGCTTTCATTTCTTTATGAAGCACGTGCTACGCATATTAGAGCGCACGGCTCAGTGATTTTCGAAACAAATGTCAGGCAAATCCTCCACGCTCGGACTTACTTAGGGATTATTAGAGCATCGCGCTATTCATGTCAAAGTGCAAGACGTTTTTTGCTCATGAGAGAGCTAGATTAGATTGCGTAGAGTCCCCGGAACCTTGTGCTCCTCGTTAAGGTTATCGTTCGACAATAGAGGCATGGTTCGGAAGCGTGGGTACAATGTCGGAGAAAAAATGTTTTAATTCGTGGTGAATTTGTGCGGAAACCGTGAGTCTCGGTACTAGCCTTCATCGGTGCTAGCGGCGTGATCCACTATTTTAATACGGAGGGAACTTTCGATCGGCTAACGTTCGTCTAGTGCTACAGTATCAATATTTAGTACACGTTGGCAGAGGCCTGATACGCCAATACCCTGGACAAATTCCGTCTAAATCATGGATGGGGCTACAATTCATCGTCATCCGGATTTTTTTCATTACATACGAGGCGCTGGCGTCGTCCAGGTCTTTTTACCGGCATACTGCCCGTTTTTCAATCCAATCGGTCCCTCTTTGGTTATATCAAACGGCCCAATCACCGAAACTACACCAAACCCAACGTGAAATATCTAGCACCATTTATCGTAAAAACATTCGAGCACTTCCGAGGTTTTAATGAGCTTTGAGCACTGCAGCTGGAAACGACAAGGCTACTTTGATCCAGTGGGCCCAATACTAAGTGAGAGTAGTGTTCAAGTCGGCATTGTCGAGCGCAACCACGATGAGCTAAATTTTAGCGCATTTTAATTCAATCCTTGCTAAAAGTATAGGCTAGCTTATACTCTGCGTGCTCCGTGTCCTCAACGTTCTCGATACGACGCGGCGGATCGATCACATTATATCACTATAGAGCGCCGAAATCCCTCGATGATGCTCTTGCGAACTTTCAGTCGACGCTCATTTTCCAGGAGCTGTCGTCCGAACGCTTCCCATGCCCTACGCAATTCTTTGTAGTCTGCAAGATCCTTACTCATCTTCCAGGGCTGTGTTTGCAGATTGAATAACCTCTTCTATGGGCTCCTCCACTTGGGAATCAACAGACTGTAGTAAATTTGCGATGTACTCCCGTGTCGGCTGTAGAACAGCCGCATCCCACGTGAATCGGCTCTCGTTCCGCGTGAGATCATTCGAAACCTTAACCCCCTTACTTACCGTATCCAACGCTAGAAGTGTATACCCTAATCCATTTTTCACAGCATCTATTTAAAGCTCGATCATCCAATATAGACGTCAATTACACTATAATTTTGTATGATGACACATCACATTAGAAATCTTTTTCAAACTAAGATAGTTTGCATGTCAAAAAGGCGAATACACAGGTTTACGCTAACGATTCCCCATCCCTACATGAAGGGTCCAGGAAACGAGCTACCCACCCACATCCAAGGAGAAGCCAACAGCCACAAACATTCTCATTTACGAAAACGCGCCGGCGACGAAAGAGGATAGACCCGGTTAAAAAGTCGCCGCAGAACAAGCTAGCGACAGAGCAGCACCGCTTGTGGGCTGAGGCTCAGCGTCGAGAGCACCGCCTTCGATAAACGAAGCAGAAGAAGAGCGAGTCCAAGACAAGCCCTCCGCCTGCGAGCACGCCGCCTGCTACGAGCATCGGTGAGGCGAAAGATGTGGCGCCACCAAAAGAGACGAGAGCAAAGAATTTAAAGGCAGCGAAGAACGTGGTGGTGGCCAAGGATGTGGTGAACGGAGTGCATAAGACGAAGGCAGTGGCGAAGGATAGCGAGACTGCGGGAAGGAGAAGACTGCGACAAAAGCTGTGGTGCAAGCTCTTGCACCACCTTCCGCAAGTCACGATAGCGCAGCGGTGGCTGCGGTTGTTGATGAGTTGGTGGCATCCGCTGCAAATGCTGCAGCTTCGACACCTTCCTGGCTTGCAGCACTAGCAAGAGGCGGACATTAAACCAGCAAGAGAAGGCGAAACAATCCGACCAAGAGTCTCCACGCCGCACCGTGTTGCAAGACGATAACGATAGTGAAAGCAACAATGAGGCAGGGTATGCTGGCTATGGGCTTACATAGGAAAACCGCCCGTGAAGAGCATACAGCATAACATCTAACATAGCTGGTTTGCTGCCTGGTCATGCAGATATCACCAAGCTGAGAAGAAGACCAAGGCAGCGCAGATGATGCTACGTTTCCGACACCCTTTTGTGTTATCGACACGAACTCGAACCTCATGGTGAAAGGAGCGAGCCAGTGCACATGCCTCAGCTCGGACGAAGATCCGGACATGCGTGAAGAGCCAAAAGAAGAGGAAGATGCTGATGATGACGTTTCATAAATAATTTGGACTGGGATATCGGTGATATGACCGATGAGGAATCAGACGAAGCGGTGGAGGAGCTTCCCGACTCGGTACGGTGCTCATTTGTGAAGAACCCTCTGCAGATTACATCCATGCGACACAGTGGATGGGAGTGCGGTACGATATATTAGCATTTCCAACTTGACGAAACAGGAGATATTAACAAGCCAACATTAAGTCACGCATAACACTTTGATGCCTTTGATAATGTGCTCAGACCAAAGCAAGTTCGGCTCTGACCCCAAAAACGACGACCTGGTCAAAGCCTCTTCGGAATTAGCGACAGCACCATCAGTGTGGCAAATGACCCATTGGCGCTACAATTATTCCATATCATGGGATAACTTCATTTCTCAAGCAACAAATCACCCTAAGCTCGTGTGGAAACGTGGTGAATCTTGCCCGTGGTGAACGTGCCACAGCTGACTTTTGCTCGAGGGTACATAACTCCCCCGTTATCCGTATCGATGAAGCGACATTGCCGTCGCGTTCTTCTCAATACCATGTGAATCTTCAGCAAGGACAAGCACCACAAGTGGGATACAAAGGTGTTCGTTCCTGCCTGTGCGAGCACAACATAAGGCTTGAGGAATGTACGCACTCACAAGGTCGTGACAAGCTGATGTTTGTCACCTTTGTTTTTTTTTACCTAAGTGCTTATGTTGGATTGATATCAACATAAGTGATTGCCCCTGCGAGGATATCCAACATTGAGCTAGCGTTTATTCGGGTTGCTATTATGCTACAGGATTGTGGTGTATTGTGGAACAAAAACAATTCTTCGTGCGCCGGTGCCGAAAGACAACAATAGTGGAGAGGTGGAAGCTCTTCGCAACCTGCCGGATGGCATAGAAGGCAACAAAAAAATGCGCACTATAAGCGTGGTCAGAGCTCGTATATGTATCAGACACATGCGTTATGCATAATACAGGAAATACCCATGTAATGTGCCTCGTGAAGGCAGATCGAGCACGTACTTCGACATTTGGCACACGATTTGGAATAGCGCCAACCGAGCTTCAATAAGCACCCAAGTCGCGCGACCGCCCGCCTCCGTCGTGACCAGGCAAGAAGAGAAGACGTCAGATAAATGGGCTGCAGAATCCCGGTGATGATGGAGCTGAAAGAGATGAATGATGTTGGATTTCAGCGTGCACAAGCCGAACAAGCATCTCTAGATGGTGACTGTAGCGTCGTAGTTTAGGAGGCTTTTAGTCCAGACCAACATCGCCTTGGTTGGTCATGGTTTTCCCTCACCACAGAGTGCTTTCTAACGCTAGCACTATTCAATCTACCTTGAAAAGAACAATAGGTTATCTGCCCAAGCTTTCTCTGTGCTCAACGTGCTACCGTTGAGGTGTCGCGGTCATGGTGAAATGGAACTCCGAGAAAAACTTCGACGGGACCAACTACACGGCATGGAAGACGCGTGTACGAGCCGTAATGGAGGCGAACGATCTCTGGGACATCGCAACGCTACGTGAACGTCCGCCACGCAGTGGCTCAAGGCATGACGAAGACAGGTTTTGGCACCGAGAACGTAGAGCAAAAGCTTTCTTGCTGGAAACGCTGTCCGACGATCTTGTGGTAAGTGTTGGTGCAAAGCGGTACACCTACCAAGTGCTAGAGTACTTAGAGCAAACGTATGAGGCCAAAAACTGGGGGAACCTAGTGGCAATGCGTGAGAGCTTCATATCGCTGAAGTACGAAGACGGACAAGAAATGACTACGCACCTCAACAATCTAAAGACTCTAGCCGACAAACTAGCCCGCCAAGGAAAACCCGTTGATGACCAAGAACGAGTGTGCCAACTCTTGACAAGTCTACCCGAGTCCTGGTCCCACTTCAAAAGTGTATACTTTACACAAGACCGCCCACTGCCATGGGCAACAATGGAAGGCAACGTTATGGCCGAATTCTCGAGACGCCAAGCCCAAACGGCTCCAGTAGTTGTTCAAGAAACGGCCGTACCCGCTGTCTTGAAAAACGAGGTCTACATGATGGCGGAGGCCTTACTTGCAGCACGCCAGAGTCACCTCAATTCGAGACGCACGCAATCCCATCGATCGACGCCATACCCACCGCGGTCGAGTAACGGGCAAACATGCTTCTATTGTGGCAAAGGGGGGCACCAAAAACAAGTCTGTCGGCTTCGCCTTCGCCACCTCCAAGAACGTGGTGTTCCGGAGGAGCAACAAGGTTCTACCGGACACGCAGCGGTAACTGTGGCGCCTGCAAGCCCCGCCGCCAATGCCGCCGAGCGGACAGAGCAACAATCTCCGGCACTCGAAGGAGAAGTATGGGGTCTGGCGGCAGTCGCAGGATATGCTGCGAAAACAAGCGCGGATAGTGTGTTTATTCCTTGGGTGATCGACTCGGGGTGTACCCAACACATGACGTCCGACCGGTCTCTCTTTGAGAAGTTTGAAGCGGCCTCTGGACGAAACGTTCGCGTGGCAACGGCTACAATGACTCCTGTAGAAGGGGTTGGTACAGTGCTGCTCACGGTGCAAATGAACGACGGCCATAACGAACGAGTCAGGCTCCACAAAGTCCTCTACGTGCCGGCGCTTGAAATGAACTTACTCTCTGTGTACCAAGCGGCGCAAGGAGGGGCGAAATTTGACTTTCATACGCGACCGGGTTCCGTGACAATGTCACTTGATCACCGCCAAGTTACATGTCGCGCTACCAATAAGCTGTACGTCCTGCATTCGGCCCGCCCAGCAGCAGCAGCTCTCGCCGTAAGACCGGAGCTGACGCTGGATCTCCTGCATCAACGGTTCGGGCATACCAGCAAGCAGATTCTTCGCAAGATGGCGTCTTCTAAATTGGCCAGTGGCATGGAGTTCAAACCGGAGCAGGATAATTCACCATGTGATGCCTGCGAGCTGGGTACGAAGCGCCGCGCGACGTTCAAAATAAAGCCGCGAGTTGACCTGGATGGCTGCAATAATGTTGTTCACAGCGACATCGCTGGACCTGTCGAATTGCCATCAATCAAGCTCGAGCGATATGTGTTACTCTGTCGATGGTTATTCGCGATACTGCACTGTGCGGCTGCTGCGAAAACGATCGGAGATGTTCCAATGCTTCTTGGAATACAAGGCGGCAGTAGAGACGAAGCACAATCGATCACTTCGACGCTTTGTCAGCGACAACGGTGGCGAGTATCTAGATGGTGCATTCGTCAAGTACTGTCGTGACCATGGGATTCAACGCGAAACCACAATCGCGTACACACCGGAGCAAAACGGGATGGCTGAAGTTCGCTTCCGTATTCTGTTCAACAAAGTTCGGACGATTCTAATCTCCAGTGGATCACCGAAGCAGCTTTGGGGAGAAGCAGTTCTGGCGATGGTCTACACATACAATCGGACTCTCGCCTCTGGTATTGGTGTGACTCCATACGAACGATGGCACGGTCATCCTCCTGATGTCAGCAACCTTCGGACTTTCGGCTCTCTCGCATACGTTTACGTGGCGTCCAAGACAAATGCACAGGGACGTGCCGGTGCCAAGAGGCAGAAGCTTGACGCAAAAGCTGTTCGAGGCGTATTTGTAGGCTACGCCGCCAACCAAAAGGGCTGGAAGATTCTCGACTGCAACCAAGGTGCCATCATATCGTCCGTTCATGTAACCTTTGACGAAAGCTGCTCTGCTGCAGCTCGCGATCTCAAGCGTCAGGAGTTCCGCAAGTTGGCTTCACACCACTCCATGGATTTTGAGTATTACTCTCGGACCGCGACATCTGAGGCTGACTTGCTCTTCTACAGCCAACGCCCCACCGAAGAGAAGCCTTCCGCCAATGACATAGTACTACTCGAAGACTTCGTTGCTGGCTTTGACATGGACTCGGTCAATACTTCGACGACATGGCCGCAACTCCGCGCATATGCATCGTCATCCGCTTCATGGCTTCAAACGTTGGTCGGACCACAAGCGCTTACCAGTGAATCGGTCCATCCAATCATCCGAGCCGTTCGTAAGCAGAAACAGGCTGAGCTCCTTGTGGCACTCGAAAATCTGAAGTACAAGGAGTCGCTTTGTGCTGCGGTTGCTCACGGTATGGGCCTTGACCCTGCAACTTACCGTGAAGCAATGGCACGACCTGATGCGGCAAGATGGAGAGAAGCCACTGATGCAGAAATAGCGTCGCTCCTAAGGAACAAGACGTGGACACTAGTTAAACTTCCAGCAGGCAAGCGAGCTCTAGCTTGTAAGTGGGTGTTTAAACGAAAGTTTAACAGTGACGGGACCCTCGAGCGATACAAAGCTCGCTTAGTTGTCATCGGGTGCCAGCAGATTAAGTTTATCGACTTTGACGACGTCTTCGCACCTGTGGTGCGTTTGGAATCACTCAGAGTGCTGCTTGCAATTGTGTGCATTGAAGACTTGGAATGTGATCAAATGGACATCGAGACCGCTTTCCTGAACGGTGTGCTAGAAGAAGAAGTGTACATGCAACTCCCACAAGGGCTAAAAGTTGCCGGTCAAGAAGGTCTGGTGTGCCGTCTACTCAAAACCCTATATGGCCTCAAGCAGGCACCCCGAGCGTGGCACAAGGCGTTAGTGCAGTACCTCACCACTGCTGGATTTGAAGCTCTGCAGTGCGAAGCCTGCATTTTTGCTCGGAGCATAGGCATCAAGACGCAAATTGTAGCCATTTACGTGGATGACTTGGTGCTGATTGCTAAGACTCGGGGTGAAGTTGCTGAAATGAAGGCCGGCATCCAAAAAGCATTTCGTGCAAAAGACATGGGCCCCGTCAGCTACATTGTGGGGATTAAAGTAGTCCGTGACAGGAGACAACGAAAGCTCTGGATCAATCAGCAGTTAAGCGCAGACAGCATCGTAAATCGGTTCAACATGCAGCACGCGTTCGCTACTAAAGTTCCATCGATACCAGGGAAGAAGCTGCGAAAGCTTAACGGCGCTGATGCAACCGGCGATGTCATGAGTGAGATGGCAACGAAACCCTTTCGACAAGCCGTTGGAAGCCTGATGTATCTGATGATCGGGTCGAGGCCCGAACTTGCCTTCTCTATCCAAGACGTGAGCCGATTTCTCAATGCTTACGCTAAACCACACTGGGAAGCTGTGAAACAGATTATCAAGTATGTCAAAGGAACTACAGCTCACGGCTTGGAGTTCAGTGGGTCCGACGTCAGACTATCAGCTTATTCCGATTCTGACTACGCTGCTGACGAAGATGAGCGAAAGTCTGTATCGGGATATGTTACCTTCATTGGTAATTGTGCAGTTACTTGGAGCAGCAGAAAGCAACGCATTGTTGCCCAGTCAACAGCGGAGGCTGAGTACATCGCGCTCGCCCACTGTACCCGCGAAGTTCTTTTCATTCGACAGTTGCTTTCTGAACTTGGATATGAGCAGGAGGAGACATCGATATTTGAAGACAACCAGGCATGTATTGCTATAGCAGAGAATCCCACCCAGCACTCGCGAACAAAGCATATCGACGTACGGTATCACTTTATTCGGGAGCATGTTCGAGCAAAGCATATTGCTCTCAAGTACGTGATGTCAAAGGAAAACGTTGCTGATACCTTCACGAAGGGACTGGGCAAAGACCACTTCGGGCTGCTGCGTGGTAAGCTTGGAGTGATCGAGGTCAACGCGGATGCGGGGGAGCGAGCTGTCGATGAAGATCGAGAAGGTAAAGCAACATCACGCGGTAAGAGCAACAAGTAAAGCTTGGAAGAGCTGCGAGCAGTCATTTCGCAGGAGTGCAGATGGTTAGCTTGCTGGACAGCAAACGGGGATCTCACTGGTGTGCGAATGGCAAGCTCGCTGGAATGCGAATGATAACCTCGCTGGTGTGCGAATGGAAACTCGCTGTAGAGCGAATGGCAATCTTGCAGGAATGCAAATGGAGTCGATAGACCTAACGATGTTCGTTCTGCTAGCAGCGAAGCTGGCGAAGATGAGAGTGCTCGCTGCGGGGGAGTGTTGGATTTCAGCGTGCACAAGCCGAACAAGCATCTCTAGATGGTGACTGTAGCGTCGTAGTTTAGGAGGCTTTTAGTCCAGACCAACATCGCCTTGGTTGGTCATGGTTTTCCCTCACCACAGAGTGCTTTCTAACGCTAGCACTATTCAATCTACCTTGAAAAGAACAATAAATGATACACCCAACAAGGTGCCGGAGAAAGAGCTTCGGTTGCTGTTGTGTAGGTAGCGCCATCCACGTCTGCTGACAGGAAACAATGCATAATGCAATCATTTGGACCGCTCGTTTTCATTTGCCTCATTGGTCAAAATAAAAACGCACATCGTAACTGCGCATGTTCAACAGCGTATAGTAGGGCGCATTGATAAAATGGACATTTCTTATGTGGACAGAGCCTACCTAGATATTGCATCGCTCTAATTTAGCCTCCAGACGGCAAACTTATGTTGGATGCGTCTTCACTTTACTCGTCAGTCTATCCACCTCAAATTTCGTTCTTAAACGATGGCCCTTACAAAAGCATTTGTCTTTATTTATGGGACGGGTAAAAATGAATCCTTATGAAGAAAAACCGGACCCTAAGGGGCTTACTTATTATTGATTATGTTAAATTAAGCTGTTAAAATACGTTTTTCATTTATTTTATTATAATTTATAGGAAAGTATGCAGAGAGAAGCTTGTAAACCTGAGTGGTATGCCTCTGGACTACAAGAAAACAAGAAAGGAGCATTAGTAAGGACCCTAGCCTATTTGCGTTCAGTCTAGAGATCTAACATGAGCGATGAAAAAACTCTACTCTGCTGGGTTCATGGTCTCAGTTCTACAATGTAATTATGTTCACGCTTTACCCGAAGAAGATACTGCCAGCTCCGACTAAGATATACGACTCAAAGCCCAAAACGACAACGACTTCAGCCGTTTGGAGGTCCAATTAAGTGCCGATACGGAATACCTTCCAATGATGTTATTGATGCGCTGTCAGATGCCAAATACAACCGTGATAAGCGCCGAATTTATTGGGCTTGATTTTTAAAGGGTAAAGGTGAAGCCGCACGTGCTTATTTCCAAGGGAGACTGCGATAGGATCGCAATCGAGTCGAGAAGCATCTGGAATCGGTTGCACTTCATGAAGCCAGTTTTTATGAGCGACAACAGAAGGTTCAAGCAGCGCGAGATGAGGATTCCGCCAAGAGAAAAAAACTGGAAAGCGGAATAGAAAAAGGACCAGTTCACGACTTACGAAGAGTTCAAGGAATTGGGGACAAAGCGCAGGGTCCAATCGTCCGCCGAGAGTAGATAGAGTAGGGTGTAAGCCCCTTACCACATATGAATTCTAAGACTACGCACCAGTAAAACACTTCCAAGCTCATACGGAAATGAACAATTTCATAAACAAAACATACGAGCTCATACGAAATAGTACGATGCGCTCATACTAACAATTACGAGTTCATATTAAAAGGTACGAAAACGTCAAACTTAAATATGCGAGTTCATACTAAAGCCTACGATTAGCCTATGACTTTCTCCTTACAGGGAGGTGTTTACTCAGGCACATGCTTCACAAGACAGGACTTGTCAATGTGCTTCTTGTGATCCTTTTTAATGAAGGCAGCTAGCATGGATATTGTGATCGACATGCTCGACTTAGAAGCGTCAAGTTCTACGAGTACTTGGTGTAGTAGCTACAAACACAGGTAGGACATGCCCCTTCCATCGCGATTGGTCAGTATCTTCAAGAGCTGTCGCGAATAGCGCTAAGTCCTCACCCAACAGCTTAGTCACGCTGAACCAGCTCCTCCTAATTCCAGCTGCTGCACGCCCCACCGGTTGCCTCTTTGACCTTGGTTTGAATAGGTGCAACAAATCGTCCGGAAATCACGACATCAAACAAAGATGAGTTCAGTCCTTCCTACGGGTCTTTCGGATGCTGTATGGGCCGGACACTGTGTTTGCTCTTTCTCCTTAAATTCTGGAGATACACTTCCACTTCCATCATGCGATGGTGTGCTGCTTGAGCTCGCTAGGTCTCTTATTTGCGTTTTTATAATTAGTAATTGTGCTTTAAGACGGCGCGGGTGTTTTAGGACAGGTCCTTCGTCACTATTCTTGGTGGCTCAAAGTGAGAACCACGATAATCGATCGTGTATGTGTTGTCCGGCGCCAAATCGTAGGGTATCTCACTTTCCTTTGATTGAAGGGTGATGTCGAGCAGATATCGAAGCAGCTTCTCGGCTGACTCGGCGATGCCCCACTGGACCCACCACTAAATCATACGCAGCGACCAGCGACGGCCAGGCTGCACATACATAAAACGATGTTGGACACCCGCACGGCAAAATGTGTGTGAAGTATGCCAACTGTTGGTCTAGTGCTTGGCAGCAAAACCGTGGATCTATTTTCCATTCCTATTAAGACCTCATCCGACCTTTAGGCGTTGACCAAGGAGATGAAGACCTGCTCAGACATCTTCATTCTCCAGCCGACGCACACCTTTCACAGCCTGTAGCTCGATTTCGAGTCTTGAGTGCTTTCTTGCGGATACCATTTAATGCTGGAAACATATAATCCTCGTCACTTTACTGGTGTTCCTATCTCTCGAAAGCGGAGCTCACCCCGTTGCAGATGTGCATGAATGTGTTGATATTTAATACATCCTTGGCTACAATATGCAAGTTATTTTGCCATCGCGCTCTCTTTATTGGAAAGCTCATACGTCCCATACTCGATGGCTTCGTCACGTTCAACAACACTTTGGTGGTACTGGCCCAGTGAGACATCCTACGACATGGTAGTCAACACATAGTAATTGCGGTGCGTACTGTAGCAGGCGAACGACGATGCATCCTTGTACCACACGCGACTTTCCTCGATAAATCCTTTAGCACCAGCGGTAGGGGGTCGAGAAACGCGTGAAGTACCGAAAACATGTATTACGATATCAGGCTGGCACGTTTTTTGACGCATTCTTCTTCTTAAGTTCACGCATGAGCTAACGTACGAAAGACTCTCTAGTATATTCATATTTCCATATCCGCGGTTTTCTTCATCTTCCTCTTCATGAACATACCAAGTGCTCACATCGGTACCATCACTATTTCCATGAGAGGAAAAAAACAAGCGATGGGTGGCCTAACTTCTTTAGCTGTTTAGAGCGAAATAGAGCTGGAGGCCGAGATACGCCGCAAGTATGCAACCAATACTACCGGGATCTCGTGGTGGTGCCCGTTTCGATGATCAAAGTAGCAGTTAGCCACACACACTTCTCATAACTCCATGAAACTCGCTTCGTAGACAGTCTGCATGATTTTCGTGATCACATCGTTAGCCGTTCACTGGCCCTCTTTTGCCAACTCTTAAATCTCCATATTTCATTGAAGAGTCTGATTGAGAAGTGATCACGTGGCTCACAGCCGCCAAAAGGTTGGCGTTCTTTTTAGTATGAGCTCGTACGCTTAGGTCTGATCAAAACGGATTGGATCCGTAACCTGAAACAGCACTCGAATTGTATCCTCTTTCCCATATACTCAATAAGTTTAAAATGAAAATACGCCTAGTCCTTAAAAATGATTTTACAAAAGTTGGTTTCAAGTCGAACCTGTGTATTATGACTTTGGTAGGAGACATCGTTGGAAGCAGATTATTTGTCGCAAAGCAACGTTTGGTCGTTGTTTGGTGTTATTTGAACAGTCAGGATGGAAAAACCGGTCATATACATTGTCGACTATTTTTTTGTCCTCCTACTATGATGCAAATTTTAAATCTAAAATGTAGTCAGACAAAGAGGAGCTACTTCTTTAACATTTTACTATTGTAATTTTAATCTAAATTTGCCGTTTTGGTCCTTTCACTGGTTTTGAAACAGTCCAGATCGTACTTAAGTCATCATATTTTGTACTTTAGAGTGAGCATTTAAGCCATGTATTAAACAGGGTTGCGAATCAGTAGAACCTCGCACGGATTTATTGAGTAGCGCGCAAAATAGAAGTTTTAAAATAGATAAATATCAAGTCAAATGTACTTTACATTACCGGTAGATACAAGCAGCTAATGTCATTTGTTTGAAAATATTTTCTCTAGAAGGGTTGACCAATCAGAGAGTAAATGACCAAAGTTCTTCAATTTTCCGACTGCTGTACCGATGCCAGTATTTTAGAGGAATAATAGCTTTCTGTCCATTGTTGCCCTCTCGACTTGACCACGTCTTTGTAAGCTGATATTTGCTAAAATCTCCAAACGCTCCAATCGTCAGAGCGCAAGGTCTTCTGCAGCTTGCCGCACATGCATTTTCGAAGCTGTGTATTGCTATCAAAAACTGAGCAAAACTCCCCACGTTCGGTGCAAATAAATAAATTGATATTGTAAAGTTGAAATTGTGGGGACAATATTGATTGTCAAGTCCTCCACAACATACTGGAGCTGTTTAATAATTTTCTAAAAGGAAAGTAGATTGCACTCTTCTCAATCGCCTGTGAGCTTTTCGGTGGGGTCCCGTACAGCCTCGGATGTGAATTCGTTGGTAGCAATGTCCCAATTTAGCTAGCTTGTATGGATCTCCATTTTTAACCGACCATGTGGTAGTCATGGGACAGCAACACACTTAAAGCGTCATTAAAATCTACCGCAGTCCATTGTAGTTTAGCTGAAGTTCTGGTGCAGGCGATACACGTGTTAAGATGATATGTTAGCTGACGCGTATTACGACGGTGATCTTCTCTAGTTGTATTAGACCGCCGGTCGCTCATCTATGGTGCTGAGCAGGCACCACTCATGCGCGGTTCGAGCCGTTGAACCGGTTCAGTAGTGATCCGTCCTGTGATTGGTCCATATCGTACAATACCTATACGATTGGTAGCGACGATAGGTAGGAGCAGTTAGTGCACAAAGGGCAGGAAAGACAAGTGGAAGAACGATAACATCAATCTTATTCACGTCGGCTTTAACCAGCAAAATAACAGGCTAACAGTCGCAGCAGGAACCCTACCAAGCACGCCCCACCTTCGTTCGACCATGACGTCCAAGCGAGCCGAAGTCCTCCTGGGTAGTTGAAACTACTTCCACAGGGAGGTTAATATGCGCATGACGTTGGCGCGCAAAGGGTTACTGGTGCACGTCCAAGTCGTCAAAAAAGAGGCGGGGGTGACTGAAGCTTGGCTCAGCAACGACGCTAAGGCACTGGGGATCATTGCCCAAGGCGTCGAGCTGAAACACCAGACGAAGATATGGTCTGCGACGACTGCTATGCACGCTTGGAACACTCTGCAGGAGTTCTACAACCGTACCACGCTTCACAACCGTGTCGAAATGACACGCCGTCTCCATGAGTTCAAGATGGAGAACGGCTCGACCATGTCCAAGCATTTAAATGCTTTTGACGAGCTTGTTGTTGGTCTTCAGACGCTAGAAGAACCGGTCGACGACTCAAGACAGCTAGTCGTACTGCTGAGCAGTCTTCCAACGGAGTATGAGCTGATTGCGTCTATTGTAGAGAACGCTAAGGATATTACACTCATTGAGGTCAAGGAGAAGTTGTTGAAGGAGCACGAACGGTTGCAAAAAAGGGAAACGATAGAGAAAGCGTTTCCTGTGAGCGGTATCTTTGGACGGTTCAAGGGCGGCCAAAGTAACGGTCGAAAGGGGAACAGCCCAAGAAAGAGCGGTAGTAGCTTCAAGTGCTAGTGATTCAAGTGTAACCGAGTTGGTCACATGAAGCGGGACTGTCTGGGAGGCAGCAACGGTGCTGAGGATGACGCGGAATTTGCTGTGGGCGAAGAACGGTTAGCTGGATGGATAGTCGATGGCGGTACGACCTCGCACATGACACCGAACCGTGAAGATCTGCTCGAACGGTCTCGGGCATCGAGGTGACAATTGCAGATGACAAGAAGTTGCAGGTCGCAGGCAAAGGAACGGTCAAGTTGAACGGTATAGATAGCAAGCGCATCAAGATGGTGGAAGTTCTGTACATCCCAGGACTTGACAGACGGTTGCTGTCGGTTGGGAAGCTTGCAGAACGCGGTTTAAGAGTGGAGTTCCAGCGTTCGTCGTGTGGCATCTGGGGCAAGAACAGTGCTGTTGCACTGGGCAAGAAGGCTGGCAAGGCGTACGTGCTTGACTGTGAACAAGAAGAAGCACGGTTCGTGGAATACGCCGGGGTTGACAACCAGTGGGAACTTTGGCACGCTCGCATGGGGCACCCCAGCGAGAGCGGTATGGCCAAGACTCAGTCTGCCACGAACGGTATGTCAGCTGTGAACCGTGGCATTAAGACGTTATGCGGTGAATGCATGAAGGGGAAGCAGACAGTGAAACCGTTCCCGGCACGGTCGACGAGCAAGACATCACGTGTGTCGGAGTTGGTCCACACGGATGTAATGGGGCCTATGCGAACGGTCTCCAAAAGCGGAGCACGGTATGTGCTGAAATTTGTGGATGTTTCTCACGGCTCGTGGTGGCGTACTTCATGAAGAACAAAAGCAAAGTCGCCACTAAGTTGACCGAGCTCAAAGCGTTCTACGAGAACCAATGGGGGAACGGATCAAGTGCCTTCGCTCTGACAACGGAATAAAGTGTGTGAACAAGAAGGTCACGCAACTATGTGATCGGAACGGTATCATGCACCAGCGTACTGTGCCATCCAGCTCTCAGCAGAACATGGTAGCGGGGCGGATAAATCGTACAATCATGGAGAAGGCACGAATCATGGTGCACAAGGGTGTGCCGACGACATGGTGGGCAGAGGCTGTGAGTACCGCAGCGTACCTGATCAACCGTTCGGTGAACACGGAACGGTTGAACATGACGACGTACGAGGTGGACTTCAAGGAGAAGGCGCGAATGGAACACTTGCGTGTGCTCGGGTCTCACGGGTACGCTTACATCGACAACGCAAAGAGAACAAACCTTGATCCGAAGCGTTTCAAGGGTGAGTTCCTCGAGTACGTAGCGAACACAAAGATGTACCGAGTCTACGACTTGGAAGCGTCCAACGTCAAGGTGGCACGGTCGGTCAAGCTTGACGAACGTGAAGTTAAAGGTATATACGATACACCGTGCTCGGGGCAAGGAACGGTCATCCACGTGACCAAGGACACTGATGCAGCAGTGACCCCAATTTCGGGTGAGCGTTCAGTAGTGGATGAACCTATGGAGGATGTCGAAGAACCCGTTCAAGATGTCGAGATGGACTATATGGAACCGGAACAAGATATCAGTGTACAGCAGCCGTTGCAACTGGAAGGTAATACCTCCACTGGGCTGAAACTGGTAGAGTACCATGCCCAGCAACCGTTCCAGGAGGATCGCTTAGTGTTCTGTCCGGAAGAGGAATGCTCAAGACTTCTCGGGAGCCAGCGTTTCTATTGGAGGACGGTCTAGAGCTTAATGAGGAACGGAGGCCGGAAGGAAGTGACGGCTCACCGACATCTAAGCGTCTAAGAATCGACGAAGGAGGCCTACATGCAGAAGCCGTGCTGGCGTATGCGGCAAGGATCATCGGCGTACCTGACACGCCAAGCTCGTACGCTAAAGCAGTTGCAAGTAATGAGGCAGCGGAGTGGCGGAAGGCGATAAAGGCAGAACTTCTATCACATAAGAAGAACGGTACTTGGACACTTGTACCGCGAAGAGCGGTCCGTCCCATTGGATGTCGCTGGGTGCTCGCCAAGAAGCGTGACAGGAGCGGTCGAGTCATTCGTTACAAGGCACGGTTGGTGGCTAAGGGGTTTAAGCAGAAGTACGGAGTTGACTTTTTCGAGCTGTACTCCCCTGTGGCGAACATGAACTCAATCCGTGTAGTCTTGGCTGTGTGTTGCGGAGGCATACGAGATGGAACCGTTGGATGCAGACACAGCGTTCCTGAACAGTGAGCTGAAGGACCGTGTCTACATGGAGGTACCGTTCGGCATCAAGAGCGCCCAAGATCACGTCTGTTTGCTAAGCAAGGTCATCAATGGGCTAAAGCAGGCTGCGAGCATCGGGAACAAGACCATTCACAGAGTCTTTATGAAGAACGGTTTCAAGGGTTGCGGTGCGAATCACTATGTTTACGTGAATTATTCCACGAACGCTTACATATATGTGTGTCTCTTTGTGGACGACATGATCATCGCTGCCAAGACCCGCGACGAGATCTGTGAAGTCAAAGAGACCCTCAAGAGCGCTTTCAAAATGAAAGAGCTTGGCGACGCGAAGTTTATCTTAGGAATGGAAATTGACCACGACAAGAGTGCCAGAACACTGATGATCAAGCAGACGCGGTACAACGACGATGTAACGGAGCGGTTCGGGCAGTAGAACGCTAAGGGTACCGACAACCCTTGTGCGTTCAGCCTCAAGCTGTCGAAGGAACAGTCACCAGGAGCGAAGACGGAGTGTACTGAGATGCAGGCAAGGCCGAACGCTCCCTTCTCGGATGTCTAATGTACATTACGACGTGAACTAGATCGGATATTGCCTACGTGGTGACGCAGCTGTCGCGATTCCTCGAGAACCCTTGTCTACCGCACTGGCGAGCTGCGATTCGGTGCTTGAAGACGACACACACACTTGGGATCGTGTACAGCAAAGGATCTGGCAAGGTTACGGCTGAAACTTTCACGGACGCTGACTGGAGGAGCAACATCGTTAATAGGCGTTCCGTGTCAGGTGTGATGGTGATGATCGGGAGCGGTCCAGTGGTGTTCAAGCCGAAGTTTCAGAGAACGGTAGCGCTGAGCTCTGCAGGAACCGGCCTGTGATTGGTCCATTTCGTACAGCACCTATACGATTGGTAGCGACGGTAGGTAGGAGCAGTTATTGGACACCGGACAGGAAAGACAAGTGGAAGAACGATAAGATCCATCTCATTCACTTCGGTTTTAACTAGCACCAACATATAGCCATGGATGTGGGTTACTTGTCGATATTAAGGCTCATATACGTTTTTGTGCGCTTACCACGCATGTACGTACACTAACCCGGTTGCTCTTCTCTTACCACGAGCGTAGACACACTAACATGGTCTTGTACCTCTTGCAAATACGAACACACGTGTACCAATCAGTATTAAATATCACGACATACTTTACCAGCTTCAGTAAGAGCTCAGTTTAATTTTGATATTGCTTTTTCCTTACAAGAATATTGTAGTTCTGACAAAATTGATTGTACTGTAAGGGAAGTGGTCAATTCGAGGCCGGTTTGCAGGTGCAATTATCGGAAAGGCACCTCTTCGGACTCAAGCCTCGGAAGTCATAAGTTTTGACAGCTCTGGAAACCTCCATAACCCCTCTTTTTTAAGGTTGTGATTGGCACATAATATGACAGTGTTGGTCGCTGTATTGCTACTTAAGGAAACCACTGGAATTGTGGCGGAGGTTCAATGGAAGCCGAAGTTAGACTTGTCTTGAGTATGTTCATTGGTACACCTGCATCAGGGGTAGGTCTACTAAAACGGTGCATATCGGTCGTACTTAAGAGATTATCATAGGTTACTAGGTTTGAGGGTGATGCCATTTTGGAAAGGACTACATTTCTAGAAGCACGCAGACACAGACAGCGCTCGAAATGTCGAGCGGGGCGCCGGCTCTGATCGAGCCCCCAGAGCTCCGCTGCCACCCGGAGAACCTCGTACGTCATGGCTAGCGACTTCCACCTTTTGCTGAAGCCAAGATCTCCTGTGTGATGTGGAACTGCCCGGCAGGGTGAGGGTAGCGCTGCCGGATTGACAGACGCACAGATTCAATTAATTTGGTACGGTAATCGTTTAGTTCCACATACTTATGAGGTCGTACGGACAGTTGCTGTGTTTACACTACTGTAGAACCTACAATATCACTGCCAGTGTCAGCGCTTGGCGACATCGAGGTCGTCTTCTTGCAAGACTTAGCCCCTGAACTACTCGTGTTTGCGTGTTTGCGACCTTTAGCTCCCGATCTGGCGGTGGACGCTTCAATTTCCTGTAAGACCTCATGTGTCAAGAGACGTCCGCCAACGAAAACACGCTTGTGCTTCTGGCCGCGGGTTTTGCTCGGTGAAGTTGGCATTGTGAGGATTTCGTCTTCGACAAGCGCCTTCTATGCAGCCATGTGGCAAGCAGGACGTGGCGAGGCGCCCCATTTCGTGTGAAATTGTTCCAACCGGCGCCCATCTGAACTAAAGACAAGGGAAATAGTCCACAAGCTTTGTAGGCCCAGGTCGTCCAGCTTTCAGTGACTTGCCCTCCGCTAGTGCATGTAGCCACTTTCGAATAGTTCTCTCATGAACGCCAGTAGCAGCGGCGACGTCAACCACTGTACTGCTGGCTTGCACTTGAGCGATTGTTGCTTGTTTAAAGTCGACCGTGTAGGTAGGTGCCATTGAGCTGGTTTAGAAACGAAAGCTGCTTAGAGTAACGCTGCTTTCTGGCAGTGATCGCTCTCCCGCCAGCAGTTTGGATTTCGCGCATAAAAATTTCTGTGAGTTTCGTACTTAGTTGTATATCTACAAATGACATGCTGGAAATCATAATACAGCGTATGCATTGGCTAATATCACACCGGCCTCGAATAGATCAACCGGTATCGAATTGGTTTCCCTTATGCAATACATTTTGTCCGATCCAATCGACGTTATTATAATAATAATGTGTTTAAGGAAAAATTATCTTGACGCCACTATTAATATAAACAAGCTGCCATTAGCGCTCGGGAAAAAATAAAATATAATAATTGTTGCATTGCTTTGACAGAATAGGGATTATTGAAAAGAAAGATTTTCGTACAATATACAATTCTCCCCGTAATAATTATATTGACCTTTTTAAAGATATTTAAGTGGCAGAGGCGTCGAGCTACAAATGGTTCATACGAGAGCAAGTAAGCACCCCGGGTAACATGTCCACAATCTGCAGCCCGGGGTAGGTCCAGAACCTGATAAACCTTTTTTTATTAAAATATAACAGATTTCGGATTTTTTGAAGTTCAGAGCTAAAGATTTGTACTTCAAGGTAAAATCCTTTTGCAGATAAAAGAAATACTCGCCGAAATCGTTGTGAAATACTTTGGCAATCCTATTTTAATGTTCAGTGTAATGTCAATTAAAAAATGTCACCTTCATTTTGTTTTTATCCATAAATTTATATTTATCAATGTTCTGGAGGATTTCCTGTCGCGATAATAAAAAAGTACTACTTTGGAAGATGGCATTCAGAATCTGAATGAGATGGAGGCGTCGCCCTGCGATAAGGCACTGATCGTCCTGCGATAAGGTACTGATTAATAAACTCGATTAAATTCGATCTGTTGGCGCTGTGAACAGTAATCCAAGTGATCGATAAAACCTCGACTATCGAAGGTTTCTGGTTTAACAATATTTTGTGTAAACCACTGGTCTGTATATATACTTCTTAAATGACTCCAAACCACGCAGCAGAGTTTGGCCATTGTTGCACAATCTAAACGAGCTCATTGTGATAGTATTTGATCCAGTTTTTGTGCGAAGACAATAAGTAAACTGTGATTATTGATTAAGATTTCAGAACAACTAACTATTGTGATTGGCAGTATAGCCAATCCAATTATCACAGTTTTTTTCACAGCCCTGCATCTCAACCGCCCGCACGGTGGAAACTCCGTCGCGGGGTGGACAGCCGCCTCAGAACGGGACCACCGCAACTACGTGCAGCGTGGTCAACAGCGAAGCGCCAAGCTTCCTGGCGACGCGCGTTGAAACTACATGTCCAAAGGGAAAGCATGTCATGTTTTTTTTTGGCGTTTTCACAGCAAATACTGGACACATTCAGAGTCTCTTGTTTACGTGTACGGATGTAGTACTGTTCACAAACTTACCTGTACTGTTAGATGCCCATGCCCGTGTAGCAATTCAAGGATGAACAAACCACCCGTTACGAGCGGCCATACATGTATCCATCGATCGCGTCGCATATCGATGAACATACCGCCATTGTACTAGATGAACATGTCCGTTGCCAATCCATAGCTGCCGATGTACAGCTTGCCCGCCCCTCGCTGTGCAGAAATCGAACGTTTTCCAGGCCACACGAGAAGATCACGTACATGTATTTATAGAAATACCAGTGCAGCCAGCGAGCGCAGACGGAAGGAGCACACGGAATGCATCGGAGACGTTGGACGGACCGCAATATCCGGGGCATTGTCTTGCAGAAAAAAATATTGTAGTAAAACGAAATTGTCAACTGAAAATCTCAGTTTAGTTACTTCGTATTTTTACGTATCATTCTCCTACTCCAGCGTAAGCAGAATCAGCAATGATTTCTCAAAATATTTTTTGACAAGCGCAATTAGCAAGCCAATCAAATAGCAGTGGCCGACAACGCGTTTTGACAAGAAAAAGTAGCACAGATTAGTTACAGCGATTCTGTCGGTAAAACGACATCTGATCAATCCAAACGCTTACAACCCACAGCACCAAGAAATTATACCAGGTCCTGGGGGTGGCTACCACTTCCACGCGTGCCATGCTATGACACTATAAATTGGTCCATGGCATGGCGTGGTTAGCTATAGGTCGACCAGGAATGTGATTAGAGATCATGCCAACAGGCAAGTAACACAATACACCTCAGCTTAAATTTAGAAGTCCCACCAGTAAGGCGTTGGTGCTCGGATCCATAAGTCGATGTTGGTGGGAGAATTGATTGCAGTTTTGGGAAGTTTCTACTCTCAAGTCATCAAAACTGTTTTGAAAGCCAGTTGTTTTTTAAAGATCTCTTTGATTCACAATAGTAGCCTCTTCATACTAACTTGCACCACTTTACAATGCAAAGTTAACTCCATCCCACGACACTTGAGTACAACATCGTTTCAAGTATTTTACGTGATAAGGCTTCGCTCTAAGATCTGTAGCGTGTTTTTTGTTTTCTGATGACTTTAACCCCCCAAGCCCGAGGCCATTTGGTGCTCACCATCTCACACATACCTACACACGTTAAGGTTTATCCGCAAGATGGGCACCCATATTATACTCCAGATATATTTTAACGTGTCTGTACTAAAGCCGGTCCATACCCCCAACCCCAAACTTTGCTATCGTGTCTTCCTCGCCTAAAGTGTCTTCCTGGTACATGGTATATCTATTATTGTGTCTCCTGTACGCAAAGACGATACAGTACAAGCCTGATTTATTTGTCGATATTTAGAAAAACAAACCAGCTGGGAATACGTGAGCTGTGCAGTATATTTAATGCAAGTCAAAAATCAGAGCCGGAGCCTGCCTAAACTACGTCATCACTTCTGCGGGATCGCTTCTGGCGTGATGATCCGTCACTTCCAGATTCACCGCCCGACTTCTCGGAGTTCTCAGCATCACCTGCAGTCTCATCGCTAGGTCTCTTCGGCTTACGGGCACGAATCTTGCGTTTGTTCCGTGTCTGAGGGATCAATGTGCCGTTTACCCAATGTTTATGCCAGATCTCGAAGCACGATGCTGGAACACCGTTCACGGAGTGCTTCACTTTGTTGCAAAGGAAGACTCGAGCTGCTAGAGCATTTTAAGAAGACGTTTTCAGTCTGCATTCACCGCAAAAGAAGGTAGTTTCACCCCCACGCAACTCTCCATCGGCTTTGAGCACTGAGCACACCTTACAGGCGCGCTGACGGCGTTTCCAAGCTTGTGTGGCGCTCCCTTTACGCCACTCGTCGGTCTGAACAGGCACATGTCTGGCGACTTCTCGAGCTTTTGTCCGTGTCGCCTGAAGCCCTCGGTGGCGTAGCAGCTGCTGCCAGTCTTCAGGTTGAAGCTGGCACAACTCCAGGTGAAGCTGTTTGAGATATTGCACGTGTGATAGCTTTCGTTCACCATCTTAAACCCGCCGGCAATTGAAGACAATAAATGCATTGATAATTGCCAGATCAATAAGGCCTAGGAACAACGACTTGTAATACTTCCTGTAGCGTCTTGCGTTCGACTTTGCTGGTAGGATAGCCTCGCACAAGCCTTGCTTGCTCATCATAATCGCTCCAACGATGTAGAAAGACATCGTAAGCAGTTGCATTGCAAGCACCACGGAGGTGTAAAACCGATCTGTTACAACCAGTCGAAAGTCGGAGGGTCCAGTGGGGCCAAATACATGCTGGAGATTTCGCACCACTGCAGCAGGGCCGGATTTCTCGTCAGGTGGAATGCTGTCGTCTTGCATTTGGCGTTTACCACAGTAAACCTCGAAACTGTATCAGACACGGTAAAGAAAGCGTAAGCATGTAGCAGACACGTTAAGACAGCTTTTGAGCCAAAAAAAAAACGCGCTCGAAGGCGCGTCACAAACGTACTGGATGCAATAAACCGTCTCAGAACAGCACAGCATGAAGAGCTTAGTCCCCCATTTGTGAGGCTTATCTTTCATGTACACCCTCATGCGATTGAAAGCCGATCTTGACGGAAGCATCGCTTCATCAAACGCCATGACCGATGGCGGTATAAAGCTGCGCTGGAAAGTATATTGCAGTACGATGATTACTGGCCGCAGCTTCCACGCGCGGTCCGTCGCTGCCTCAGGAGCATCATTGCGACTGAAATGCATGCTGCGGGTAAGATGAGCAAACCGATCTCGCTTCATATAATGGCCGAAGCACCCACGCGGAATTGCGCCCTCGTCGGTAGTCTTCCAGTGGTGGTCAAATTCTCCTTGTTCGGCGCAATTGTTCTGGCAATGAGTAGTCCAATAAAAATACAAAACTCTCTTCCAGATATGTCAGGTGTTGCCAATAAATTCTTCTTGATTTGTTCTTGCGATTTCACTTCAAAATTGTTGTCCTTCCGGTGGCGGGCTTGTTGCTTTGCACGCTGTGCACCAGCACGCTTATCCAAATTGTGAAGGAAATAGTCGTCACTAGCTCCGGCAATGGCTTCCCAAAGCTGGGAAGGTGCAAACAAGAAGAATGACCCCAACGCGGTCGAAGCAGCGGAAAGGGCTTTTTCAGTAGGCCTGTGATCCCCGCTGTAAATATTGGGATAGTCCTCCGTAAGCCATGCATCAGTCCGAGCCTCGTACGGCTCGTCCATGTAGGGAAAAGGCAATTGGGTATCAGGTCCATTCCATCCATTGAGCTTCATGTCTTTTAGAACATCCTTGTGTACACTACCGCGCGCAAGTGCTCCAACTCCGCCAACTGATTCAAGTAGAGATGGCTCGAAAAGTAAGTCAGGAGCAGCAGCAGAATCCTCCACGACGGCGTCGGCTTCTTCGAAGCCTAAGTTCTCATCATCATCGTAAATGGACATATTCTCATTGTCACCATCGGAATCCAGTGCTGCAAAATCGGATGGATTATCTCCAGGCGCGATAATGTTTGGGTCATCTACATCCACATACACTATAAGAATCCATAACGTGTACCCTTAGCGTGTATACACACCATAAGCTTACCCATCATCGTTCTGATTCCATGTGCAAGGCTGACGCTTGGTTGCACTTCTTCAGGTGGTATGGCGGCCGGATGCCCTTCTTCACCTGGCATCGTGCTTTCTCCGTCGCTATCAGGCTCAGAGCAGGCATACTCTGAGCCAGATGTAGCAGCAGCATCGAATTCAGCATGTAAACTACAATTAAGATACTCGTCTGCACCTATAAGGGAGTGGTGCGCTAGCGTTAGCAGTAGTTCACAGGTACGAGCAAGATATTCGACAGCTTACCGTTTTCATCACCAGCTGAATTGCCCAAATCACTCTCTGCCAGGTGTGGAGACGTAGCCTGAATTTTCGGACAAACAGTCTTCGTCGTGTCTGGATCTGGACTGACAGTTCGGTCAGCAGCTATATACACGATAGCGTTAGAATCATAACACGTACATACACAATAAAATCAAACGCACCATCTTGTCCATCAGGCACATCGGTTTCAGGCTGTCCACTTTCCGGAGTAGGTTGAGTCGCTGCTGCTTTTGCTTGTTGCTTCGCCGCGCTAGCTTTCTTCGTCTCCTCTAGAAAAGCACACGTATTAAAGTCCACACAAAGACCTTGAAAGGCGATACTACTTACCCAAGGCGATACGGTCCAAATATGCCATCAACGCAGCCTCTCCAACGAAAAAGGCCACGCCACGTACGTCCTTCTTCGTCTTCCCCGGCATAAGGTACGTGTAGTCGTTTGACAGGCCCGTAGGGGCCTTTGATTTCCATCCTTCCTTCAGAAGCTCTCGCCATCGGCCTCTGAACCCGGACATCTGAGCGGCAGCGGCGAAAACTCTCGAATGACCGAGATATGGGTGGCGCAGAATTCCACCTGCAATCCTCTATGCTGATTTGTGTGATACCCATCAAACCTGTGTCTTCTAATTTTCTAGAAAAACCAAGTTCAAGGCACACGCATAGCTATGTACTGCTGTGCGGGAAGATGGGAAAAATGCCTACCCCTTCTTGACTGACAATTTGTATGGTCCTATACAAACTTTACGTATAAAAGCTTAGACACGTTAAGCTTTTTGCGGAATCGTGTCTCATACAGGCTCTCGGGTTTGGGGGGCTAAACAGGCAAATAGAAGACCATTTAGCATCAGCTCAAAGTATGATTGGAATAACCTTTAGCCTTCAGGCCTCAAAACAGCTGAAGCAACAATTACCACATCAGAGTGCAAGACTGGCGAAAACAGTTTTGTTGTACACGCAACTATGTAGTAGAACTTTGACAAGCGCTACTTTGATAAACCTAGCATCAATAATGAACATAAAAGCCTCTAAAGCAGCAGCAATTGCTATCAACCCTAAGCAAAAAGGCAACATCAATAACTAGAAAATAGTATGTTTCCATCATTTCTGTCCTTCTCACTTATGCGAGGCAAATAACGCTAAAAAGTCGTATCTTCGCTCCTGCAATAAGGACCGTCATTTTCAGTGCTGAAAATGGCAGCCTTTCAGTCGCCCTGCCGGGTGTTTGTTGTTTCTCTCCGTTGACTTGGGCGGCAGCGTCGTGCGATGTTCTTGCTCTCCTTTTCTTAGCGACGGTCTGCACCACCGAGTCGACCCCGGGGACAGGGAGAAATTAAATTTTGCCTTCAGCTTCATTTTAATGACCAATCACACGCCGCTACTTCAGCGTTACCACTTCAGCGT
Source organism: Phytophthora infestans T30-4 (assembly GCF_000142945.1). Classification (NCBI taxonomy): domain Eukaryota; phylum Oomycota; class Peronosporomycetes; order Peronosporales; family Peronosporaceae; genus Phytophthora; species Phytophthora infestans. The sequence continues at coordinate 459,587 of NW_003303730.1, forward strand.
TACCACTTCAGGTTACGATGTCTCGACATAAGTCAGTAAATGTCCTCGCGCAAAATGAAAGAAAAAGCGATACACACTGACGTGAACAGTTATCCCGGTATAGCATTTCTATTTTGAGTCGGCACCATCCCCCTCTAGTAGAACAACAAGCTGAAATCAAGGTCAAAGTACACCATTGCGGTTTGTGCATTTAAGCAGGTACTACGTAGTAATACACTAAGGCATATACCCCCCCTTCTTATAGCAAGATCTAGGGCAAAAGCTCGGGGCGCATCTTGTAAAAGTACTTCTTGTATGCCGCCCTGACTGGTCTAGCGTCAGTTTTAGTCCACGTACCCGGACCGAGCTTGTAGACTTTTTCGATGACATCTGCTGGCCAGTAACCAGCGTCCAGCCAATCCTTAAACTGAGCTTGCTCCAGCTTCTTGGCGACTGCTTTGTTCTTCCCGTTTTTCCCCGCCAAGATCATACTGGCCACGACTGCGTCAGTGTTCGCCTCTCGGAGAGCCGAAATCGTGGCGGTTTCCCAGTTGTTCTTGTTGGTCTTAGTTATGTACTTGAACCAACTTCGAAACTTGGCGTCAGAAAGAGCGTTATTGTCGACTTTGTTAAGGCCTACCGTCTTACCCCGCATATAAGGCATATGTGTTCCAAATAAATACGGGATTCGCTCGACATCTAGCTTAAACCTCAATTTGACCACCTACCTAATTAGAACACATGTGTAAAACACAAGGCTGTACCAACCAATAAATATTCTTGAGAGCTCCCAACCAACCACCCTTCTGAACAAACTTGTCGGTGCTGCTGTTACTTGGCTTTAATTCTCTTATTTTATAATTTACACAGCCATGAGTGCTGAGCGACGTAGCTATAGTATCCACGAGAAACTCGCTGTTCTAGCAGACTATCGGATAGGCGTGAAAGGTCACGGCTTTGCTGCTCTTAGCAAGAAGCACAGCGTGGCGGTTTGAACCCACGCCGATCGCGTAGGAGGGTCAAGCCTAAACGACCAAGCCATATTCCAGGACCCACAGACTTGCTTCTTCAAAGTCAAACAATTTGTTCGTTGTACAACACATAGGCTTTCTAAACGAATATAACACACAAGCAGCGTTGTATTCATTTACAGCACCTATGCCTTATATGCGGGGTAAGACGGTAGCGAAACAAGAGCACCGTAAGGGGTTTCCGACTTGCTCATCAATCCCTTTACAATTGCATCGTCCGACTTGAACAAGTTTTTAAACTGCTCGATCCAGGCTGCTCTCTCCTCACCATTGTCCACTTGGATAGCACTTCTCAGAAGCCTAGGAATGGGGGCGTTGCCTTCGACAGCAGCTGACGACTGATACAAAGTCAGGAAGTCCGGTGTGTTCGGGTCCACTACAGCCAACGTAGAAGTACTCGCCAAAATAGCAGCGGTGACCAGTGTGGCGACGCCGTAAAAACCCATTCTTCTACTGGAGATTGCGAAGTGTGTGCCAAAGCGTAAATAGCGAAGTGAGTCGCAACAGAGGTCAACTGAATCACTCGTACGAAAGCCTCGGCTGTCTACTGTGGGTGGCATCACATACTATTAATAAGTTCCCAATCTTACTTCCGCAAAAAGATAAACTTGTGGATTTGGCCGATATCGAGTTGCAAAATGATTGCGACTACATGTACAGTAAGGCCTGATCTACAAGCTGTAGTACAGTACAAAAGTCCCTCAAAGTAAGCGTCATCTACTTACGTAATACCCCGCCATATCTGCTACGGTACATACAGGTTCAACTGGCCAATCACAAAAATGCACTGATTTTGGATGAACTGCAGGATCGGCGGGAAAGATCACCATCATTTCCAGACCGGTCCGGCCTCTTCGCTAAGTAAACCATTGAAAGACTGAGAATGGAGATTAAATGTACGAGGTAACTCATGCTCCCGCTCCGTACGCCCCCCTCCATGCACACTATCACTCTTCCAAGCGACCATGACCGCCAGCCCCATGCCGCGCCGGATCCGCCTTAATATGGAGCAGAAGATCGCCATGTGCAAGTATGCGAAGGATATGCGCGCAAAAGGCAAACTGTCCAACACACAGCTCGCAGCGTGGGCAACACGTGCATTCAAGCTGGAAAAATCTCTTTCACGCGATGCCGCTCGCAATGTTATCGCTGGGGAGTCTAATTGGGCCGCTATGGAGCCCTGTCAGCTGGAGCGCAAGCAGCTCGTCAGCCCCCCAAATGGAGGAGACGGACGCTCGCATTGTGAAGGTCTTTAAGTCCAAAACCATTCAGAACTGCTGGCGGCACGCAGGCATTCTGTCGGACAGGAGCAAGATCGCCTCGCTTCTTAACTAAATATCAGTACATTTAAAACATCTGTTTTATCACCCTCTTAGATCGTCCCCCTACGCAGCGTAGTACGCTTACTTTGAGGGACTTCTGTACATGTATAGCCACTTTTCACAAGCTCCATCAAACGGAGTAAAAATTCATTTCGAAGCAAGCCAAAAAGATAATTTTGTGGATTTGGGTTGCAAAATGATTGCGTGGGTTACTGCACAATGTGCAGTAACCCCTGCAAGTTGTAGTACAGCCAGGGGCTAAAGGTAACCAAATATCATATGATATTTTTGATAGTAGTAGTACTATTTTCGATATTAAACTTTAATAGTAGCTCATTTTTGCAAAAGCTAAAAAATATTTTAATATTAACTCGGAGAACTGAAAATATTAGGTACTACATGATATTTTATGATATTTCCCACTTAAGTACGTTTCTTGCCACCTTACCCTCTGTGAACCGAGCGGAGCCAAAATAACCTTTTCGATCAGGTTCTAGAAAAGTAGTAGGCTTTAAGACTGACGAGTATTTGCTCTAGTTCTCACTGTGACACAGACAAAGGCGATCGAGATGGAAAACTGCAAACGCTTGCAGCTGTTTAACGTTGATGGAGCGAAATCAAGACAATTTGCTCTCGTTCTCTACCGATCTCCTCGTCCACATCGTGCGTCTAATAAACCTGCTGCCTGTGGCGCTAGATTAATGCGCTCAGCAGTGCCAACACTCGACGCCAACCTTGCCGTCACTCTCACAATTGTCCCTCTCACGGTTGATTAGTAATACTTCAGCTAGTCGAGCGTTTGCTACATCTTGATTAGGGAATTTAGCCCGATTACGCAATCTTTAAAAAAAATATAATATCGTATTAACTAATATTAAGTTGATATTTAATAATATCATATTGTCTCAAAAAAAATTAGGTGATATTTTTTATATTAGCTGGTCTACAGGTGATAATTTCACAATATTAACTTCACCGATTTTGAAGTTACCATTAACCCCTGAGTACTGCCACTATTCACAGGCTCCATCAAACGAAGTAAGGATTAATTTTGAAGCAGCTTAAGGTTTTACCTCCCAAATTTTTTACTAGTATTGTGACGTTTTTCCCTTTCAGATTTAATCGCTCTTATGCGATATGCCATTTTCAAATGACGGTCAATTTAAATTTTAATCCACCTGCGCATTCTGGTTGAAGTACATATAACGTGGTCCATCAATTCATGAGCCGTTTTTGGCATGTTAAGCACTCTTGTTCGGAAAATATAACATAGTAAAATCAAGTGCTACCGAACTTCCTGTGATCAGATATTGAGATGACGCATGGCGCGTCACCGGGCTCTCCGACCTTCTATCACTACGTAGAGTAGGAGCCATTGGCACAGACTTGTAGGACAGTAGGCGTAGAGCAAGTAGGAATTAGAATGTAAGACACCTAAGTGCCGGCAAAGTACCACGACAAGACCACGGAGTTCTGGTGCTTGCTGCCTCTCACTCGTTGTGCGTGCAGCGCAGCGAATACAGTTGTGTGAGTGAGAGCTGCCAGCACCTGAACCTCCATGTTCCGCAAAGTTAGATTAGCACATACTCAACCTAAGATGGTCTATAGAAATCTAAGTATTTCACCATCACCTGCAACGCAGTTGCAGTTGCTCGCCGCCACCAATGTCGTCCTTCATACAGTCCTTGGTATCTTCCGCACGCAGCTCGCCGCCACCAATGTCGTCCTTCATACAGTCCTTGGTAGTTTTCGCACGCAGCTCGCACGTGAGCGCGCTGCAGACCGGTACGCCGGAATGCAGGACATGCAGAGACACGCGTAGGATTGTAGGTTGGATCGGTAGTACTGGTATTGCCAGTGTCTTGGTGTGTGGCAGTGACGTCTGGCACTGGACACTGGCAGACTGTAGCAAATAGCGTCTCACAGTAGCAGGATAACATCTCCCACTCCCACTTGATCTCGGCGATGCAGTGCCGAATCGACGCGATCACATCGCTTCATTCGTACACACACCACTGAGAATAGTCGTACGATAGTCACCACCACCGTAATTTGCTAGCTGCATAGTCTCCCACTCGAATCGCACATGTCCATAGTCCAACGCATTTGATTGCATGCTAGTGTTGTGGTACAGCCACACGGAACTCGTTCAACCAGTCGACACACAGGTACACTACATGCCATCGTCGTCAGTAATGTCTTAATCCGTCGTACTTGACCGCATTGCAGGTGATGCAGTCAATGTATCATGCATCGCAGCTGACGCAGATGTAGCCTTTTCATTTACAGTGGCGGCCATGTCACTGTCTGCCACAATAGGCAGTACCTTCGGCATCTTCCGGAATTGAGAGAGATTGACCACCGCAAGTGGTTTGGTCATGATGTCTGCCACCATGTCCTCCGTCCCGATGTGTTGCGTAATGACCCGTTTTAGTTCCACGTTCCGCCGCGCCATGCTGTATTTGTTGTCAATGTGTTTTTGCTTGCTGTGCTTGCCGGGTTTAGTCGTTAGAGAGATGACTCCCTGGTTATCTCCGAGTAGTACAGGTATGGCATGTTTCCACGCTAGTTCTCGACAGAGCCCGACAAGCCGCAGCAAGGCCTTTGTAGCTTCAGCCATTGCAGCGTATTCAGCTTCACATGTGCTCTGAGCATTGATTTCTTGTTTCCTTGATGCATAGGATACGACATTTTCGTCCATTGTCGTCACGTATCCACTGATGCTGCGGCGGTCAACGGGATCATTAGCATAGTCAGCACCCGAATAGCAGCCCACACATAGGTCACTTGCTGACGCAACATCCATCACAAGACCAAAGTCACGTGTAGCCTGCAGGTAGCGCAATACCCGCTTGGCTTGCGCATAGTGAGTATGGTCGTAGCTGGCTAGGTATTTCCCGAGATGTCTGGTTGCGTGTGCGATGTCAGGTCTTGAGGCACTTACAAGGTACTGAAGCGCACCAACCAGCTCTCGGTAGGGCAGGTACTCGGTCGTAGCAGGAACAGTCGCCTTTGAGGGTGTCAAGGCCGCTGGCGTAGTACACCCATTGCACGTCTCCATGTGAAATCGTTTCAGTACTTCAAGTACATACTGTTTCTGGCAGTTGATAATCTGTCGACTGGGTCGGTTGATCAAGATCTTCACACCTAGTAAGTACTTCACGGCTCCCATCGTCGTGAGCTCAAAGGTTTCTTGCAGCGCGGCTGCAATTCGAGCACACAGCTCACGTGGACCCATTAGCAATAGGTCGTCCACGTATACAGTTGGGAGCATAGTCACTTCCCCATCTTTCTTCAGCTCGTACAAGCCGTAGTCCGACTCCAGTCTTTCAAGCCCAAGTGTCAGCAACTTGGCATGTAGAGCTCGGTTCCATACGTTCGGTGCTTGCTTAAGTCCATAGCGGCTCTTCAAGAGCTTACAGACAAACGCTGGCCCATCAGCTTGAAAGCTTGGTGGTTGCTCCATGAAGATCAACTCATCGAGGTCCCCATAAAGAAACGCGGTCTTTACATCGTACTGAAGAACTTCCCATCCTCGTTGAACGGCGAAGTAGATGACAACACGGATCGTCTCAAACCGGATTACCGGTGCGTAGGTCTCACTGTAGTTCACGCCCAGTTGTTGTTTAAAGCCATGCATCACGAGACGAGCTTTTAATCTTTTCACACGCCCTCGTTCGTCACGCTTAGCACCAAACACCCATCTGCACGTAATAACCTTGACGCCCTTGGCTGCCGCGCGTGGCACCAATTTCCATGTCTTTCGTCGTTTCAGTGACTGTAGTTCAGCAAGCATCGCAGCCTTCCACTGAAGCCAAATGCTTACTCCGACGGGCCTGCTTGTAGGTCGTCGGTATCTCAATGTCCATATTGATAGACATCACGTTGCCCACCACATAGTCAAGAAGCCGCAGACTTGGCTTCTGCGTCCGTCGAGGTCGCTTGGGACAGGGTTGAACAGGAGGATCGCGATTCTCAGAGGTTTTGTTTCCTTCTTTTCTGTTTCAAGTTTCTTTCGCGTCTTTCGTTTTCGTCTCTTGCTGGACTTGGGTGCCGCAGGTGGCTCCTTCGTCTCATCGCTCGTAGCAACTTCAGCAGGTGCATCTACACCGGCTGGCGACTCTACTCTCTGTTCTTCAGGTAAGTCGTTTTGCGCACTCCCACTGGACGCATGATCTTTGTCCTGTAGGTCATCATCTATCGGCACCATCTCGAGCTGCTTTGTCACATTCGAAGACTCAGAGCTCCAACCAAGCAGGTAAGTCTCCATACTAGTCTTGATGCGTGCCACCGGAACACTATCGAGCAGCTTATGATCACCGTCGTGATATGCGTTCTCTAGGAGTTGCTTTACGTAAGTGCCGTCACTTGTAAACTTCTCGTGAGATCGCGTGTTTCGTTCACGCACAGTCACGACTAGAGATCCAGAAATTGGTAGTCGTTGGTATCATGACTGTAACCAAGTAATAGAGATAATCGTGCTCTCGGCTCCAATTTTTCCTTCTTTTGTCTGGACTCAGGAGGGACACGCACGTGTGCCCCCCCCCCCAAGTCCGAAGCTCATCCACATCGGGTGTCACACTGTACAGCTTCTTGTTTGGCGAGACCAGTCCTAACGGTTTAGTTGGTAGCCAATTCAGCGTCGTAACAATGTGTAGAAGTGCTTCTCCCCATAGCATGTTAGGAAGATGTGTAGCGGTTAGCATAGCACGGATGCGAGGCAGCACGGTGCCATTCGCTCGCTCCACCACACCATTCTCCTGAGGAGAGTAAGCATTCGTGAGCTGCTGCACAATCCCATGCTCATTGCAGTAATCTCTCAGCGCATTACTGGTGAACTCACCACCCTGATCAGAGTGCAGTCTCCGAACAGTGAGCTTAGGAAACTGAGTCCGAAGTTGATATAGCAAAATCTTGACGTACAGTGAAGCCGCACATTTTCTTTCGAGTAGGTACGCCCACTTGAAGCGCTTCATCAATGATTAACAGGAACATAGCTGCGCCACCTTCCGTCGGTTCATTCATCGTGCATATGTCCATCATCAACATCTCTAGCGGTTCAGACTTCCGTTCAGGAATCCTTGCATAGGTCATCCGTTTAGTCTTGCTAGATGCACAAGCAACACACCCGTAGGAGCTCAGATCTTGTGCATTAATCTTTACTCTGACATCGAGCTTACTTGACAGCTCTCTCACAGTGTCCATACTCATGTGAGCGAATCGTTGGTACAGTAACCCCATCGTCTTTCTGCTGTCCATGTCTTGTTTGCGTGCTGCCATCACCATCACTCCTGACACTCGCTCTGCCTTCAATCGGTAGATATTGTCTCGCATGGTAAACTTAAACGAAGTGGCTGGCTTTGAGAGCCAAGCCGACTGCTGATCACCCGAACACAGCAACTTGTACCTCCCAGCCGTCTGCAAGTGACCGAGGCTGATAATGTTCACCTTTGCATTAGGTGTGAAGACTACGTCCTCGAGGAGGCGATCTTCTTGTTCCCCAGTTATCTGGTTTACAATGCGTAGCAAAACAGAACCACACATAGTTGCATGCTCCGATGTTCCGTTGGCAAAGTCAAGCCGACTGGTGCGATCTTCTCGAATGGTAGTAAATAGAGACAAGTCTCCACAGACATTCGCCTGAGAGCCAGCTTCCAAAATCCACTCCACCCAATCTGAGTCATCAGACTGCTTTCCTTGGTTTCGCCCAATCGCATTCACCTGTCGAATTTCACCGGTACCACCATTCCCACAATTTTCGCAGCGTCTAGGCAAGTTTCCACGACGACTTGGCGACACGTTCCGACGTTGGTAATCGTCTCGACGAAAGCGATAATTCAGTAGTGGCCCACGAGCAGGTGATAATCCACTACGCATCGGCTCTTGCGGCTGGGGTCCGTAATCACTTGGCGGCTGATTGTTCACTCGTGGCCCACGACGAGCAGACCAGTTGCGACTAAGCGGTGGCGAACGCCAACGCAAAGGTGAACACCCACGCTGCGGTGATCTTCCTCTCGGTGAATGACTTCTTCCAGGCTGTGGTGGTCTTCCTTGTTGCAGGTTCCGGGGCGGTGAGCGACTCCATATACGTTGCGATGGTCTTCCTCTTTGAAAGCTCCGCGGAGGTGAGCGGCTCCATCCTCGTTGCGGTGATCTTCCTATTCGGAAGTTTCGCGGAGGCGAGCGGCTCCATCCTCGTAGTATTAGTGAATCAGCTCGGCCTTGTCCAAATCCACTGCGTCCTAGCTCATAAGGACTCATGTTGGACGGATATCCACGCCCGAAATCTTGCTCAGGTCCTTGACGCCCACGTCGCTCAATGTTAGGTCCACAATGATCATCCCCCGGCACAGGTGGACCCACTTGTAGTCCACCTTTGTTGAACCATAGCTCAGATCCAGGCCCTTGTGAGCTCTGCATCAGTCCTTGACCCCGATAGTACAGTGCAGTTCCCAAGGCAGGAGGTGGACCAAGCGACTGGCCACTCTTTCACTGGCTTTGCATCGCCGCTGGTACAGCAAGTTGCACCCCTTGGTGTTCTGTATACACTTGTCCATCCTTTTGTTCTTGTTCTCCACCTCGCATAGGGTTAACAGGAACTCTCAGTTGCAGCAGTTGCGGTGTCGTTGGCACGTTCGGGCGTACTGCATGTGTACGCATGGACTCGAGTCCGACTGCCGACGTCTTCACCTCTCCAGCCAGATTCTCATCTCCAGCCTCACTGCTCGCAGGTGCTGTCACCGAATACACGGGAGACATGTGTGCAGCCGCCGCCGCACTATCATTGTTCCCATCGTTATTCGCCAGTCGTGTCGTCGCACACAGCGAGAAACCCGAAAATAGGACTCGTTGCTCACTGTCAGACTGGGCAACATCAACTCGTCTCACCGAGTTGATGAGGGAAGCCGGTGACTTCTTGTACTTCAACATGTTCTTCAGTCTCTTGACCAGATCTGGTCTGAGCTGCATGCCAGTCTGCGCAGTGCATTCCGCATACTAATGATCATCTTCATTGCAATTAGCGCAGGCTGTGTGCTGCTTCTTCTCAGCTGCAACATTTGCCTTCTTGCGCTGGCTCTTCTGACGTTTCTTTCCAGACTCACGTCCACTTCCACTGCTGCGTCCATGTCCGTAGCCTTGGCCTTGTCCTCGTCCTTGGCCTTGGCCAGTACCAACCTGCGTGACTTGCAACGTCCGCGTTGTAGGCCTGTTCGTCTGCTGTTGAAGCTGATCACACTGATGTTCAGCGGAGCGCAGGCGCTGCAATGCCTCGGACAGCTTTAGGTCACGTCGGTCATGTTGGTTGATCTAGTCGGCATGTTCACGGGCGAGATCATGAAATACCAACACGCAGTTTGATAGAAGTAGGCTTGTATGTTGCTATTCTTCAAATTCACCATTTCCTTGACGCAGAAGTGTCACCTTTCGTCCGATGTCCTCCACGTACGAGTAACGGACTCGTTCGGTTGTAATCGGCTAGTCACCAAGTCCTGTAGCAAGTAGTCAAAGTTGATGCCGCCTCCAGCCTCAAAGTGCTTGGTAATACAGCATTGCTGCCGCATCCAAGTTGTCTCTTATCGCATCGACCTTGAACGTAACTCGTAAGTCCACAGATAGAGATAAGGCCAACGCGGAGAACGCTTTGGTCTTTCGCGTCGCAAACCACACATGATACTTAGGGCGACGAAGACCTTCCTCTTCGTCATATTGTTCTCCTCCATACGCTATGTCGCCGAGCGAGCGCGTCTCGAAGTGCAATGGCACCTCACTTCGCCACGCCTTGTAGTCTTCTTTCTTATGAAGCTTAGGCAACACGATGCTTGCAGAGTTGCGCAACGCCTTGGTGTGGTCGGACAGCTCCTTGTCATCGTACCGACCACCGGTGATCATGCTGTCCAGGCTGTTCTCTCCTCGGCTCGTGTAGCTTCGTCCACTGCCAACAGATCCTTGGCTCGACGGTGGCGGTGGCGGAGGGGGCGGATTTTCAACAGGCTCCGTTTCTTCGATTGTATTCGAATTCTGCATACCTTTGAGTAACACTTAAAGCAACGGTCGCCCACCAGAAATTCCGACCAATGAGCGAATAAGTCGCTCATCAGATTGCAATAATGTCGCATCATTCGGGCTATTCAGTCTTTCGACGATTTCCGGGGAACCTTCTCCTTAATTCGTCAAAATTTCTTCTTGTATGTGTTTTAACACCAGAGCCTACGTCAGTCGATCGCTGCGCCCTGATTGGGCCCATAACCTGAGATGACGCATGGCGCGTCACCGGGCTCTCCGACCTTCTATCAGTACGTAGAGTAGGAGCCATTGGCACAGACTTGTAGGGTAGTAGGCGTAGAGCAAGTAGGAATTAGAATATAAGACACCTAAGTGCCGGCAAAGTACCACGACAGGACCACGGAGTTCTGGTGCTTGCTGCCTCTCACTCGTTGTGCGTGCAGCGCAGCGAATACAGTTGTGTGAGTGAGAGCTGCCAGCACCTGAACCTCCATGTTCCGCAAAGTTAGATTAGCACATACTCAACCTAAAATGGTCTATAGAAAGCTAAGTATTTCACCATCACCTGCAACGCAGCTGCAGTTGCTCACCGCCACCAATGTCGTCCTTCATACAGTCCTTGGTATCTTCCGCACGCAGCTCGCACGTGAGCGTGTTGCAGACCGGTACGCCGGGAGGCAGTACATGCATAGACACGCGTAGGATTGTAGATTGGATCGGTAGTACTGGTATTGCCAGTGTCTTGTACTGTGGCAATGACGTCTGGCACTGGACACTGGCAGACTGTAGCAAATATAATCTCACATAAGCAGGATAACATCTCACAGATATTTAAGAATATCGGATAATATTATATCATAGGACAGTTCATGAATTGATGTACAGGAGCACCAGCCAATCCGTAAAAAAAAAAAAAAAATCGAGTCAGTTGGTTGGCTGGATACGGGAAAAGGACCATGGTTAATGAATTGATTGACCACGTTTCTGTTCATTTTGGCAAGACGGATGGTCCGAGATCCAATACATTGGACATGATTTGCAGAACGCCTCTATAATAGAAAGAAGGGGTAAGGAAAAATATCTATCTCGGGCCGTTTATGCCGATGGACACTTCAAATTGAGGAGGTGCCAGCATTGCAGTATGTGGATGTATTGAGTGATCTGCCCAAAATCATACGCTAGGACACCTCCAATCAAAGATCAGGCGTAGTCTAGTCGCCATAGATCATAGTACGATTTTGTGCGGCGATCGCGGTACAGTATTGCATACGTTTTGTGTGTATCTCCTTCTCAAATAAATCGTACTCGACCCAGCTGGAAATACATGTGCCAGTTTGTTTCTTCACGCAGCATTTTCCCATTGTTTATTAGCGATCCCTTCCCGTGGAGCGTAGAACATTGTTCTACCGCAGCCTCGTGGTGGCGCATCGATCCTGAAGTGAGGCGAGCTATTCTGCCAAAAGGAAAACCACCGAATCTCCACTGGAGTATAAATGGGTTTCGGTATAAACAAAGTCGAGCCTTGCACGAAGAAGCTCTGGAATTGCAATTTTGAGGAGCAACGTTAACTTTGAAGCTTGTAACAGCCCACAAAAAACGCGACGGATATAATCAGCATTCATTATTCACGACAGTTTATAGTTTACTTTTTTTCTCGCGCGAAGTGACATTGTAGCTCAAAACACGACGAAAGGATTTCCCGGGGCAAAGCATACGAATATTAAGCTGTATTTACCTGTGGTGTACTAAAGTTTTCAACCATTTACCACAATTGATGTACTTCGACCGTGCTTAAAGCTTATCGCTCTGCTGTAGCTTCCGACATGAAAATAGAATTGTTATACATGTACTGGGCTAGGAGCCTGGTAGGATGGTAGCCGATACAAATACCATACGTCAGTAGCCGCTTTGGACCAGTTCTTACCGGTGTATCGATAAAGTACCCAAAATGATCAATGTTAAAGCTCTCTTTCTTGACGATAGTGGCAGCTTGTTAATATTAATACCGGTAGTGGCGGGGAGGTAAAATAAGCACATTATTATTAAAATAGCGTCGCCTTGACTGCAAAAACATATTGAATATGTTTTTGAACTTTTACTGAAGCTGGTAAAATATGGCTTGATATTTAACCCCTTGGTTCCCGACGTCGTAACTTACGACATAATTGGAATAACATTAGAAAATAGCTCAAAAAATGTAAATCCAATACTTTAATCAAGTCATTTGAAATCGGCAAAGTTCAACCGGTAAATGAGAAAAGACCAAAAACGAGGCAGGGATTAGGGACGCGCGGAAAAGATGGGATACGCGGGAAAGTATCCAGTTGCCACTCAGTGGCCCACAGCTCATTACAGTATTTGCTCGATGGCTCCCATCCGGCCCGGAAAACAAACCAAAACAGCCGCCGTTGCTGCGGTGGCGCGCAACATTGAGTTTGGTCACTTTTGGCAACAGCTTCGAGCTGTGGGATGGAAGTACAAGCGACCAGCCGGGGTACAAACTAACGGGAAGTACGTAAGTGCAGATGGTTCGAAGTGTTGGTTGGGGAGACTGTGGTGGCGTATGCATTAGAGACAGAATTATTATATGAGCAGGAGAGTGCAGACGAAGCCAACGCTGCAGACGATGGGATCGCTGTCGACGTAGTAGCCGATGATGACGAGAGTGCTGCAGCCTCTGCTACTGAAGCCGCCGTCACTTCCCGTAAGGACGCCGCCGATAATTGCTTTGAGGACGTTCGTGTGTCGCAGATCGCCACGAGTGCTGAGCTGTCACAACAGACCGTGAATGAGCTGCTGGGCACCCCAAGCAGTTGCAATAGCTCTGAAGTCGAGCTTTCACAGGCTGCGGCTACTCGGACTTTTGATATTGTCGCCCGGAGAGCCTCGGCAGGGAGCGAAATACCTGCTGTTTCTGTAATCTGGTCCCAGAGTGACGCTCAGTCGAAGGTTGGCGCTGCCTCCAGGTCTGACAGTCCGGTGCCCGCACAACCTATTACTGTGCCGGCCGCCCAACTTGTAGCTGTGCCCATCGCCCACTCTACACGTGAGCCTGACGCCCAACCCGTACGTGAGCACGCTTCCCAACCTGTAAGTGTGCTAGCTACGCCGACTTGTCCTGTCCTACGCCCCCGTCAACCTGTGAAGAAGGATGTAAATTTTGTGGCTGACGACGAGCATCTGAGTGACTACGAGAGCTTTAGCTCTGGAGACAGTGAAGATGACATTGAAGAAAACAATGATGACGATGACGTCTATGATTGTGAAGTACCTGAAGAATCGGATGAGCTGTCCGAAAATGACGCTGTGCCAATGAACGCAGCGTTCATTGTCTCACTTCAAGTAGGCAGCGATGCCCTCAACAGTCACGCCAAGCAGCAACGTGAGGACGCGCTACGTGCAATGGAGTGGTCGCCAGTGCGTCACGAGTTTGAGGAGAGTGTGGAAGCGTACTCTGGTCTGAATATGGAAGAGGCACGACCGATCGCTGAACTATTAAGCGTTTGCCTCTCTCCACTTCTAACTTTTTATTTCATTATGCTCAAGTCGCTATGGGTCACGATAGCTGCAGAGACGAATCGGTATGGTCTTCGGCAAGTCACCAGACGCGAAGAAAGAACTCATGCAAAGCAACACGATCGGAGAAAGGAGTCGGATAAGTAAATTAGTCGGCGTTTGAAGGCTAAGCCGGGATACGAGACGCACGAGATTTTACACGTGATAGGTCTCCGGATTGCGCGCATGCTCTACCCGCAAAAGCGACGTTTTGCTGATCACAGGTCGATGGTGGAGAGCGGGGCCATTCCTGCAGGTAATTTTATAAGATAAATGAGCGGTAATCGATGTCAAGACATGTTGCGCGACCTGCACTTTGTGAACAACGAGGCGGAGCGTACGCGAGACAAGCTCTGGAAGTTGCGTATGGTAATCGATACAATGCAGAATCGCTTCTTGCTTGCGTGGACCCTCCCGGTAGTGCTCGCTTTTGACGAGGGTGTTCTACCTTCTACTTCTAAAAGAAACACGGCTAGAATGTTCACGCCCGATAAGCCTCATCGGTATGGCTCAAAAATGTTTATGGCGTGTGATTCAAGGACAGCGTACTGCCACATGTTGGTTTGCCAGCTTACGTCGTAAGTTATGACATTAGTTTGGTTTCTCACCAATTATGTCGTATGTTACTAGCTTTGAGCTCTATGCGGGCAAGAGAAGTAATGGCGAGCACTCCACATATGACCATAAGGCCGATGCGGCTGCAGTCGTTAGAAATTTGAAGATAGTGGTTGGCCCCTTCACCCGGCTTCCATGGCACGCAGTGGTTATCGACCGCTTTTATTCGTCAATTCTACTTTCAATCGAGCTATTGGCCATGCAGGTGTATGTGATAGGCACGATCATGACCAACCGGCTTGGATACGATGAAAATGTGAAAGAGAAACGCCAGTCACGTCCAGCAAGCGTTCCTCGAGGCATGTTCACGTTCTCTCGCTCTGTCACCATTTCTAATATGGTTGCGTTTCACTGGTGGGGCTGGAAACCTGTACATCACCCGTGCACAGGCTCGGTAATGACTTTTGCACGAAACGTCAAGCGCGTTGGTACCAAATACCGTGCCCTGCCCGGCGGCTGTAACCGACTATTACGTTGTATGGGCGAAGTTGATGTCCATTATCAACTCCGCCTACAAAAGTACCCTTTGCAGAAGTCTACGTAGCTCAAGAAATACTACTAACGCCTATTTTTAGGTGTGGGTATGGCACTTGTAATTGCGTATATTTCGCACAAAGCGACTGCACGTATCGCTGAAACGGCGGTGATGTAGCGATAATAATGGTTCGGAGTCCTGCAAAACCAATTACTACAGCTGAAAGTGGAGGAGCTCGCTGGTATTGCTGCTACACCGACATCTAGCAGCCAGAAGCGCAAGCACCCTCAACTACGTATAACGCATGCTGTCGAATAGGCAGACGTATGGGTGACCGTTACGGGCATTCAGAAGCGTCGCCAACGATCTTGCAATGTGTGCGCCCTGTTGCGCACGGATCGAAAGAAGAAGTCGTTCGCTACAGCTTACGCTTGCGAACGCTGTTCTATTGATGATGCAAAGTGCTACCTGTGCGGCAAGATACGACGTTAGTACAAGGGTGTAGCTAAGACGTGCTTTGAGATCTGGCACGACGACTTGACTGCGACCAACACATACCTGCAACACTGGGCAAGAGAGCTGTCTTGCGACGCCCGGGGAAGAAGGCATGTGTACACAAGAAGACCCGTCGAGAGTTGCGAGTTCGTGAAGATGAGGAAGACGGCGTTGATGATCATGAGAGTGAACAAGAGAAGGCTTACCAGCGTGACATCAAAAGAGTGTTGGTGCTTGTCATATAGTAATACACATTTCCTTGAGCATCTGTACTTTTTGTTCTGTCTTTTCTACTGATCTGGATACATAAACCAGCTCTGTGCACCACTTTTTCCCTGATACACTGCAGATCTTCCCGCTGTACTTTCTAATTTGGGGCAGCTTACGACATACACTGCTTTCTGCCAGCTACTAAGCAGGAGAACTTACGACTTCTTAGAGAGCTACCTGTCAAAAACTTATACAGCTATCCGCACGTTGAAAATATGTCACATACAAACATGTAGTGACATGGGGATGCAGTAAGTTACGGCATTATCTATCTCGCTCTCGGTACACTTCGCCAGAAACCAAGGGTTTAAAGCTGGTTGGGTATACGTGTGTTTGTATCTGCAAGAAGTACAAGACCATGTTAGTGGGTCTATGTTCGTTGTAAAAGAAGAGCAACCGGGTTAGTAGACCTGCATGTGTTGTAAGCGCACAAAAACGTAAATGAGCTTTAATGTTGACAAGTAGCCCACATCCATTGCTATAGAGGAGCCACCGACGGTCTAATACAACTAGAGAAGATCACAGTCGTACTACATGTATGCATAAACTAGCATACCACCTTAACACGTGTATCGCCTGCGCCAGAGCTTCAACTAAAACGACGATGGACTGCGGTAGATTTTAATGACCCTTCAAGTGTGTTGCGATGGAAGAGCCCGTAAAACTAACAACTTTCTGCCCCAGCGGCCTAAAGTAGGACATTGCTACCAGCGAGGTCACTCATAAGGCTGTGCGAGACCCACAGAAAAGTTAACAGGCGATTAAGAAGAGTGCAATCTACTTTCAGCCAAAAATATTAAGATATTGTGGAGGTCTTGACAATCAAAATTATCCCCACAATATTTTCAACTTTACAAAAAAAAATTTTTTTATTTGCACCGAACGTGGGATGATTTGCTCGGTCTTTGATAACAATACACAGCTTCAAAAATACATGTACGGTAAGCTGCAGAAGACCTTGCGCTCTGACGATTGGAACCTTCGGAGATTTCAACAACTATCAGCATAAAAACGTGGTCAAGTCGAGAGGGCAATAATGGACAGAAAGCTGTATTTTTCCTCTTAGATACTGGCATCGGTACAGCAGTCGAAAAACTGAAGAACTTTGGGCATTTACTCTATGATTGGTCATTCTTGTAGCCCTTCTAGAGAAAAATACTCTAAAACAAATGACATTAGTTGCTTGTATCTACCGGTAATGTAATGTACATTTGGTAAATTATTCAGCTATTTTAAAACTTCTATTTTGCGCGCTACTCAATAAATACATGCGCGGTTCTACCCTGTTTAGTACATGGCTTAATGTCCACTCTAAAGCACAATATATGACGACTTAAGTACGATCTGGACTGTTTCAAAATCAGTGAAAATACCAAAACGGCAAATTTAGCTTAGATTCACAATAGTAAAATGTTAAAGAAGTAGCTCCTCTTTGCCTAACTACATTTTAAATTAATATTTGCATTATAGTAGGAAGACAAACAAATTAGTCGACAATTTATATGACCCAGTTTTTGTTCATTATCGCATCCTGACTGGTCAAATAACACCAAACAGCGATCAAACGTTGTTTCAGCAAATAAGTTGCTTCCAACGATGTCTCTTACCAAAATCGAAATACACAGATTTAATTAACTTCCTTGGGTGAAACCAACTTCTGTACCCGGTATAAAATCATTTTTAATTTGCATTTTAAATTTATTGACTATGTGGGAAAGAGGCTACAATTCGAGTGTTGTTTCAGGCTACGAATCCAATCAGTTTTGATCAGACCTAAGAGTACG
This sequence comes from Phytophthora infestans T30-4, assembly GCF_000142945.1. NCBI lineage: Eukaryota > Oomycota > Peronosporomycetes > Peronosporales > Peronosporaceae > Phytophthora > Phytophthora infestans. The sequence continues at coordinate 477,117 of NW_003303730.1, forward strand.
AGCTCATACTGAAATGTACAAGTGTACGTGGTCAAGCTAAAAAGTACGCCAACCTTTTGGTGGATGTGAACCACGTGGCCACTTCTCTATCTGACTCTTAAATGATAAATGGAGATTTAAGAGCTGGCAAAAGAGGGCCAGTGAACGGCTAACGAGGTGATCAAGAAAATTTACGCAGACTGTCTACGAAGCGAGTGTCATGGAGTTATCAGAACTATGTGTCGCTAACGGCTACCTTGATCATCGAAACGGGCACCACCACGAGATCCCGGTAGTATTGGTTGCATACTTGCGGCATATCTCGGCCTCCAGCTCTATTTTGCTCCAAACAGCTGAGGAAGTGAGGCCACCCGTCGCTAGTTTCTTTTCCTCTCATGGAAATAGTGATGGTACACTTGGTCCGTTCATGAAGACGAAGATGAAGAAAACCGCGGATATGGAAATCGTGCTAGAGAGTCTTTCGTACGTTAGCTCATGCGTAAACTTAAAAAGAAGAATGCGTCAGAGAACATGCCAGTCAAAGAGGTCCTGATATCGTTAGACATGTTTTCGGTACTTCACGCGCTTCTCCCCCTCCCTACCGCTGGTGCTAAAGGATTTATCGAGGAAAGTCGGGTGTGGTACAAGGATGCATCGTCGTTCGCCTGCTACAGTACGCACCGCAATTACTAGGTGTTGACTACCATGTCGTAGGATGTCTCACTGGGCCAGTACCACCAAAGTGTTGTTGAACGTGACGAAGCCATCGGTTATGGGACGTATGAGCTTTCCAATAAAGAGAGCGCGATGGCAAAATATCTTGCATAGCGTAGCATAGGATGTATTAAATGTCAACACATTCATGCACATCTGCAACGGGGTGAGCTCCGCTTTCGAGAGATAGGAACACCAGTAAAGTGACGAGGATTATATGTTTCCAGCATTAAATGGTATCCGCAAGAAAGCACTCAAGACTCGAAATCGAACTACAGGCTGTGAAAGGTGTGCGTCGGCTGGAGAATGAAGATGTCTGAGCAGGTCTTCATCTCCTTGGTCAACGCCTAAAGGTCGGATGAGGTCTTAATAGGAATGGAAAATAGATCCACGGTTTTGCTGCCAAGCACTAGACCAACAGTTGGCTTACTTCACACACATTTTGCCGTGCGGGTGTCCAATATCGTTTTATGTATGTGCAGCCTGGCCGTCGCTGGTCGCTGCGTATCATTTAGTGGTGGGTCCAGTGGGGCATCGCCGAGTCAGCCGAGAAGCTGCTTCGATATTTGCTCGACATCACCCTTTTCAATCAAAGAAAAGTGAGATACCCTACGATTTGGCGCCGGACAACACATACACGATCGATTATCGTGGTTCTCATTTTAAGCCACCAAGAATAGTGACGAAGGACCTGTCATAAAACGGCTGCACCGTCTTAAAACACTGTTACTTAAATGAGAGAGCGCAAATAAGGGACGTAGCGAGTTCAAGCAACACACCATCGCAGGATGGAAGTGGAGGTGTATCTTCAGAATTTTAAGGAGAAAGAGCAAGCGCAGCCTCCGGCCCAAACAACATCCGAAAGACCAGTAGTGAAGGTTTGGACTTAGCTTTGTTTGATGTCGTGATTTCCGGACGATTTGTTGCACCTATTCAAACCAAGGTCAAAGAGGCAACCGGTGGAGCGTGCAGCAGCTGGAATTAGGAGGAGCTGGTTCAGCTTGACTAAGATGTTGGGTGAGGACTTAGCGCTATTCACGACAGCTCTTGAAGAAACTGACCAATTGCGAGCATGTCCTACCTGTGCTTATAGCTAGCACATCAAGCACTACGTAGATGTTGACGCTTCTAAGTCGAGCATGTCGATCACAATCTCCATACTAGCTGCCTTCATTAAAACTGATCACAAGAAGCGCATTGACAAGTCCTGCCTTTGTGAAGCACGTGCCTGAGTATACACCTCACTGTAAGCAAGAAGTCATAGGCTAATCGTAGGCTTTGGTATGAGCTCCCATATTGTATTCTGACGATATCGTACCTTTTGGTATGAACTCGTAATTGTTAGTCGTAGAATTCATATGTGGTAAGGGCTGTACTTACACCATATCTACTCTCGGTGGACGATTGGACCCTGCGCTTTGTCCCACTCTCCTTGAGTTCTTCGTAAGTCGTGAATTGGTCAATTTTTATTCCGCTCTCAGCTTTTTGATCTTGGCGGAATCATCCTCTCGCGCTGCTTGAACCTTCTGTTGTCGCTCATAAAAACTGGCTTCATGAAGTGCAACCGATTCCAGATGCTTCTCGACTCGCTTGCGATCCTTTCACAGTCCCCCTTGAAAATAGGCAAGAGGCAATACCTGATGATGCACCCGAGATGGCGATACGATGTCCTCCTTATTTTACGCTTATCACGGTTGTATTTGGAATCTTGCTGCGCATCAATAACATCATTGGAAGGTATTTCGTATCGGCACTTAATTGGCCCTCCAAACGGTTGAAGTCGTTGTCGTTTTGGGCTTTGAGTCGTATATCTTAGTCGGAGCTGACAGTATCTTCTTCGGGTAAAGCGCGAACATAATTACATTGTAGAACTGAGACCATGAACCATTGAGGGGCCAGCAGAGTAGAGTTTTCATCGCCACCGTCGCCGCTGCTGCCGCTGCCTGCGCTCTCACGGTTTCCTAATGCTCCTTTCTTGCTTTCTTGTAGAGGATCAACATCCAGAGGCATACCACAAGCTTCTCTCTGCATACTTTCCTATAAATTATAATAAATAAATAAAAAAACATATTTTAACAGCTTAATTTAACATAATCAATAATACGTAAGCCCCTTAATTTCTGGGCCTTCTTCATGAGGATTCATTTTTACCCGTCCCATAAATAAACACAAATGCTTTTGTAAGGGCCATCGTTTAAGAACGAAATTTGAGGTGGATAGACTGACGAGTAAAGTGAAGACGCATCCAACATAAGTTTGCCGTCTGTAGGCTAAATTAGAGCGATGCAATATCTAGGTAGGCTCTGTCCACATAAGAAATGTCCATTTTATCAATGCACCCTACTATACGCTGTTGCACACGCGCAGTTACGATGCGCATTTTTATTATGACCAATGAGGCAAATGAAAACGAACGATCCAATTGATTGCATTACACATTGTTTCCTGCCAGCAGACGTGGATGGCGATACCGAATTACCTTAGTTATGCATTACACCCAATCTGCAGTGCAGAGACCAGAAATTGCGTGTCCCGGCTATCGGTATCTTCGAACAAACAGTCTATTTAAATTTGAGCAAGTTCACGAAAAAGATCATCAAAGGGATCGACGCCATGAATAAATGAGGATACGGCAGCAATTAAATTTGCTAGCTGGTAAATCAGGGTAGAACGTGTGAATTGCGGACGCAATACTACCGTTCTTGTCTAGATACTCTAGTACCCTCAGCTTGTGAGAAGCAGTGTACGCCGTAATGGTGTTCGTTGGTGCTTGGCGGCCCTTGCCACCAGGTAGGCGAGGCCTCCCCTTTGGGCGTTTACGCTGCGTTGGACTCATCTGCGGCTTTGAGAAGTGAGACCAGTACTAGATAATGTACGCAAATTACTGGTTGTCAAGCCGTGTAATTGATAACTAAGGATGCACGGCTTCCTTTCCCACTCAGCGTTTGGCGGCTTCTGATTGGCCACATTGAAGTGTAATTGATAACAAAGAGTAATTCATAACTAAGGTTATTCGGTACCTACACAGCCGCAGCCGACGTTCTTCTCCGGCACCTTGTTCGGTGTATCATTTTTTTCTTTCAGCTCCATCATCACCGGGAGCCAGCAGCCCATTTATCTGACGTCATCTCTTCTTGCCTGGTCGCGACGGAGGCGGGCGGTCGCGCGACTTGGACGCTTGCTGGATCTCGGTTAGCGCTATTTCAATCCGTGTGTCAAGTGTCGAAGCACGTGCTCGATCTGCCTTCACGAGGCACATTACATATGTATTTCCTGTAGTATTGCATAACGCATGAGTCTAATACATATACGAGTTCTGAACACGCTTACAGTGTGTTTCTTTTGTTGCCTTCTGTGCCATCCAGCAGGTTGCGAAGCGCTGCCACCTCTCCACTATTGTTTTCTTTCGACATCGGCGCAAGAAGATTTGTTTTTGCTCCACAATGCACCTCAATCCTGTAGCATAATAGCAACCCGAATAAATGCTATTCTTGTGTTAGTTATCCTCGCAGAAGGGATTATGCTGATATTAATCCAGCATAAACACTTAGTTAAAAAAGCTGTGACAAACATCAGCTTGTCACGACCTTGTGAATGTGACCCGTCACTATTGTGGACACCTGGTACCGTATACCAGGTGCTCTAGGAGCCAGTCCGTGCATGCCTACCTAGCTTCACTATAGGTTAACTCTAGTTTGTGTAGAACCCAAGCTAAGCTTACTTATAAGTACATCGGCTTCTTTCATCTACGCTATCAAGTAGCATACCGTTCCCACTGAGGCTGGGAACACGTGGACTAACGCTCACTCGGGTAGAAATACCCTTAAGCACTTTCTCTGTGCAAGGTGCTGTGTGACCGCGTCACACTTGGTAGCACTCGTAGTCAATCCTACACCTTCGCAAGTAGAGTGGATTACCTAAATCCTCTCTGCGCTCAACGTTTGACCCACAATGGTCCAAAGTGAGTTTTCTCGCTTGAATGACTCACAGCACGAGTCTGTTCGGAAGATGGGAGGCATCTATTGACAAGATGCCCTTCGCAACTTGGTGGCGGCGACGCATGCCGAGCAATACGAACGCGTGACTGCGTTTGAGACCTACAAGCGCTCACGCTCTTTCGCGTGTAAGCAAGGTAAACGTGAGCCGCAGCAGTACGTGCAAGAGATTCGCACGTTGGTGGCATCTCTGACAGGGAATCCTTTGCCTGAAGGCATCAAGACAACAGTCTTCATAGACGGCCTGAAGTTTGGTCCTGCTCGCACCCAGCTATACCGTGTGGAAGCGACAGCTATGGAGGAGACAATTCGAATCGCCTGCCAAGAAGAATACAGCCACAAGCAGGCTGGTGCTCCTCGGGAAGAAAAACATCGCCACGTGTTCCTCGAGAGGCGAAGCATCGCAGCAATGACGTGCTCCTGCTCTAGCGTATCCCGCCGATACCGGTGCGAACAGCGAGCCCGATCCCATGGACTTAAGCTCAGCTGAGAGCTTGGTCCGCTGCTACCGATGCGGCGGACATGGACACTACCAGCGTGTATGTCCCTCGCCAGTCGGGAAGAATACTGCCCGTGGACCCCAGGTCCTGTGGCGCAGGCCACGGCCAGATGGACGAAGCCTCCCCGGCCACTAGTAGAGGCGATATGCCCTACTAAATAGCGCTAATCCTTTGTAATGGGGGTGTAGGTTGTGCGCACCACGGACTTAGCCCAGAGAGACGTGGTTCTCTCAAACAGGTGAAGGGCCGTGATGGGCTGCTCGTAGTACACTCGGTGTACGGGGGGGGGGGTACGGTACGCCTTTAATGTTTGATGAGCTCGGGAGCGCTGATACGCCTCCGGAGCGTCGCTTGGCGTAGCGACATCCGACCACACTCTACGTCAGCGTGGAGGCCATGGGCTGGTCCTTGGTGGACTAGCATTTTGCTCGGTGAAGAAAGTACCTTTGGTCCTCAACGGACCTGAATGTTTAGGCTCGATGAACTCGCACACCGCGGTGTTGCTCGCAGTTCTCGCCATGAACAACATGGCTGTGCCGAGCATAAGGCACAGCCCAGAAATTTGTGTGGCAATGCTTGGAAGGGCCTGCCAGCTCTGGTATATGGCAGAGCCGTGGTGAGTCATGTTCCCACCCCCGTCATGACATAAGCTTCTTATACAGACCGCCAGGGCGCAGAAGCATCACGGAGCTGTCAGCGCACCGACAGCTCTGTGTTCAACAAGACCATGCTCCGCTGCGGCAATGCCACGGGCATGGGTCTTTTGCCCGGCGTGTGCACCTGCTACACAGTAGCGTTAAACACTGAATATCGTCGCACCGTATGGGCTTTGACAGTGGTGGCACCGAAGAGAATTCACCAGGTGGGTAACATAGGTTTACGTTGCGTGTAAAAAGTTCCTTAAGCAGCGAAGCTGTCGAGCAGGGGACCGGAAAGTCTCACCGGCTGATAAAGGGGTTGCGGAACGTGATGTACGCATCGCACCGGGTTTAATGGGCCGTGGAGCCATAACCCAAGTGTGGTGCACGAGTGCACACACAACTAACCAGGTGGTGGTCGAGGCAACGCACACAGTCAAAACTGGTGCCGCGCCGAGCATGACACCGTGGCGATGGCTGCTTGCTTCACTATGGTTCGGTACCGAATGGGTATGGACTGAACTCCTGCGGAATCACTCATTTTTTAAGGTGTGACACACATCAACCTTAAAATTAGTCGTACAAATATTCACTTCTATACGATCAGATAGGTGTGAGGGCCCTCAGCAGCTGCGACTACCGCGCATACTACCCCTGAAGAAGTTGATAGGCCAATCAGGCTAGTGCTGGTAGATTTATTGTACATGTAGTTTTCATCTATACAGTGTTGTGACGGGGTCACACAGCACCTTGCACAGAGAAAGTGCTTAAGGGTATTTACTACCCGAGTGAACGGTAGTCCACGTGCTCCGGGTCTCAGTGGAACCGGTTTGCCACTTGATAGAGTAGATGTAAGACTGATTTACGTATAAGTAAGCTTACCTTGGGCCGTATTCACACAAGAGGTTACCTTTAGTGAAGTTAAGTAGTTATGCACTGATTGGCTCCTAAAGCACCTGGTACCATGCACCAGGTGTCAATAAGAGTGACGAGTCACTCTTTATGTAACCTGGGGTACACTGGATTGTACCCCGTTAGATCCTTCCCCACTTAACTGAAAATCACCTAATACGTACAGAGCAGCATCGGGCCGTGGTCATGTCCTTTGCACCCATACCAGTGTCTATCATAGCCACCAAGTACCTTGATGGTACTCGACCGTGGTAGGGCATATATATCACCACCATGCCCCTGTGGGGTTGGAGTTTTGGCATTTACACCGAGTACCCTACAGTGCATAAGGCGTCTCTCTATGCACACACGATAATGGACTTTGACAGAGATTCAGCGATCGGTGTGTTCGGCCTTATAATGGGTAAGGAGAGGGATAAAAAGGGAGCTTAGGGATAATAGAATATAATTCCCTTAATAGCGGCTGGATTAGCGTCTAAATAGGACAAGAAGGTGGGTAATTACAATCCTTTAGTTTTTTATACCAGCTCTAATATATAATGTATAGAATTACATTTACACACATGCGATGGAAGGCTTGAAACGTGATATCGAGCTGCGAGACTATACTATTCTATAAAAAGCTAGAAGTAGATATCGCTTTCAGCATCGCTCGTCTGTTGTCAGGATTTTATATCCAGAGGTTTAGGAGGCGAGTCATTATGACCCAAAAATACTCTAGGCTCTTATGCTCAGATCCCAAACTAACGTTTTCAACTCTAAACTTCAATAATTGTTTTGCAGCACTTGCTACGCCTGTATATAAGATCTACATTGGATTGTCGTACCCAATATCGTGGGGTTTCTCCCTAAACGTGCTAAACCTGTCGTTTCAGCTTGTATCAGAAAGTGCACCTCTACTTAAGCCAAGAAGAATGTTAATGTATACCGAAATATCCCCTGTATCAGTGAGGCACCCAGGTGAATGTTGCTTGTATCGGCCAAGGGTAACATCGCTGTAAATTACGACTAATCGAAGTAATGTAACCTGCGTCAATTTTCTTCGAGCATACTTCAGCTTTCACGCAGATGATGCGGCTGTGGAGCAGGTGCAGCAGATGCGTACGCCATACCAAACCACCAAAATATCTCTTGTGATCGCAGTGCGATTCGCACAATGTGATCGCGTATTTATTTGGTATACAGGACTGCAGTAGTATACTATAATGTGCGTCAATAAGGAGCGCATAGGAGCTAATATCCTTGTAGACATTATATAGAGCAAATTGACAAGTACATGCACTGTGAGCGTACTGTAGAGTGCAACAATAAGGAGCGCATGACAACTAATAATACTTGTAAAGCTAGTACAGATCAAAATTGAAAAGTACATTTTTTCTAAAATTTTAAGTATGTTAAGCTCCTCACTGACACTATAAAACCAATGGTGAAACACCGCTCTATAAACAGTAGTGGAATCTAGACTTTCATGGCTTTGCTCAACGTAATCGGACGTTACGATGCAAAGTAGCACGAATGGTATTTCGCGTCCACCCGCGCGATCTACATCGGATAGAAGCAGCAGAAAAGTTCTACACGTACGTTTAGTGTTGCACAAGCCATCGCGCCATGCCCCCCCCTCCCCCCCCGCGTGACGCAGTTCAGCAAGTCGAAATGAGCGACTCTTCAGCACAGCACCCCGTGGAGAAGGAAAATGACTCCAGGCCACCAACATCAGCTCTCGGCCACGTCGTACCTCCGGTGTAAGCCGGGTCAGTTTGACTCGTGACATATGAGGAAACATGATCTCCGCGGGTGGCCTAATGCCGGTCGGAAACCGTGGTAGCTGGGGGCCAAAACACGCTTGTAGTAGGCCACGTTGCAGTATTCTCGCATGTCTCCAGCACCTGAGAAAGCTCACCCTTGAATGCACTGCCGCAGGAACTCCCATAGGGCGTGGAGGAGAGCCATGCCTCGAAGCCCGATATAGGATGGGTGCGGGCATCAGGCGGACCCTCTCGTGGGGGCTTTGTGAAAATAGGTGTATCGCTTGATCCCCCAGGGACCGAGGCCCACTGTTTGTTGGAGATCGCACCTTGTGCCACCTGCGATCTGCACAAGTGGCGCAAGTAACTACACAAGATCATGTACGACAGGAACCGCTTCCACAATCCCATATCAAGAAACCAACAGTTACACCTATGCATGCAGAACTAGCCGACACGTAGCTAGCTAGGTAATCTTCTCATTCTAAATCTTACCTGGTGCGAGGCACCACAACAAGGAGCAACCTTGTTCTCACCAAAGTGCTCCTCGAACAGGTTATGAGCTCAACTGGCCGACCTACTGCGACCAGTGACAACTTCGAAAATCCGCGAGGCGACGTCGACAATCAAGCTGAAGGCATAAACGCACGAGGTGCAGACGTCTTCGAAGACGCACACGAGGACCCACGCAGGAACACGTTGGGTATCCCGGACGACCTACACTTCGAACCGTTGGACCAAGCGACCATGGAGCAGCACGACCAGCTCCAACTAATTCTGCAACTGCAAAGCGAACTTGCAGCGATGAAGAGGCAACTGGCAGCGCGAGCACCATCGATGTCGGACACCAGCATGGAGACAGCTCCACCATCGCCGAAGAAACCCAAGATTAAGGACGTCCGCTGCTCGAATTTCAAGGGAAACGAGGTTTACCCAGGCCTTGGCGCCGGCTTCGAGAATTTCATCTACGAGTTCGAACACGCAATCAGAACTGAGGGTCTCGTGAATGGCTCAACGTGGACTGACGAACTGAAGGCATCTGTGATTGTCAACTTTCTCGAAGGAAACGCATCCAGGTACTACCATAAGAAGAGCTCGGAGTGGCAACGACGCCATGATGGTGACGACATGCCGTACACGGAGGTGAAACGCGCGATGCGCGCCGAATTGGGATGCAAGTTAAGCCAACTTGAGCTTAGCACCAAGATGCGATGCAACAAGCGAGAAGGTGACTCATGGCACGATTACCTTGAGTACCTGAACTTCATCGAAAGCCTAATGGAAGGCGATCAAACTAAGATGGTCATGGAAGTATTCGGAAATCACTCTTGTCCTGAGCTCGCCGCTACGCTTTTGTCATCGGTACCGGACGACGCGGCAGATTATGTCGTGGAAACAGACCGAATGAAGCGACTGCTATACAAACTAAGGGGTGATGGTCGGCGCTACGGCAGCAAGCGTGACGATCGCAAAAACCACCCGAACGTGAACCACAGCGGACATTTATATGCAGGACGCGGCCAAAGTCGGAGCAATCGGAGCAATGAAGAGCGACACTGGCACAACCATCGAACCCACGACGGCGGGCCTGATAGGAGACCGCAACAATCGAGCAGTGGCCAAGCTTTCGCGTCTATTGGAAAACCGAGACAAGATACGCTGCCATGTCTGTAATGAACTTGGACACAAAATCTTCACATGCCACTGGTGAAACGAGCGAAAGAGTTAGCGACCATCGGCAGTGCAAACGTTACCGCCGCGGAGGAGGATGACGACGGGGCATCAAACAACTCTGATGAGGAAGCACATGTGTGGGTCGCAGCCTGTGACTCTGAGACGCGTACTGGTGCACCAACTAGCGTTTGGACAGTCGACTCTGCGGCAACGCACCACCTGTGTAACGATCGCAGCCAGCTTTTTGCGATCGCGCCTGCCACTCTATCTGTTCGAGTTGCGAACGGAAACATTGAAGTCGCCACTGAAAAGGGGAGTGCAGCGATCGCCATGACGGCAGGCGGAAAGAAGCATACCGTCCTTCTGAAGAACGTGTACTACTCAAAAGGAATTGAACACAACCTGATCTCCGTCGCTCAACTCACACAGCGAGACTACACGTGCAAGTTCAGCAAACGGCAATGTCGAATCAAGAGCGACACTGGCAACCTAATCGCTGAAGTTGGGAAATCACCAGTGAATGGGCTGTGGTCGGTTGGTATCGAAGAAGGAATAGCATCGTTCGCTGCCATGAAAACGTCTACACTTCGACAATGGCATGAACGGCTTGGTCATGTAAATTATCAAGACCTTGTCCGTATGATCGACAAGAAACTTGCTAAGGGCATCGTAGCAACAAACAGGAAGGTCGATTTCTGTATGAACTGCGCAGAAGCTAAACAAGCTCGGCGGGCGAAGAACCAACAAGACACTTCCACCTCTGCTCCAACCGACGAACCTGGTGCCACGTTGTCTGTGGACTTGAAAGTCGATATGACACCTGACCGGCTTGGTCACAAGCATATCTTGACAATCGTTGACCACGCAACAAACTACAACCGAGTCTACTTGCTTCACAGGAAAAGTGAAGCAGAACGCCACCTCGAAGACTTCATTAGCGAGTTCGAACGCCAGTACGAGACCACAGTGAAGGTCATCCGTTCTGATGGAGGTGGTGAATTCCTGAGTGACCGTCTCGATCGTTTTCTTTTGAACCGTGGCATTCGCCACCAGACGACAGAGTCTGGTATGTCTTCGTCTAACGGTAAAGCTGAACGATTTCACAGAACAGTAATGAACTCCGGACGAGCAATGCTATGGGCTTCTGCACTTTCACAGAGGTTCTGGGGTGATGCTGTGCTATACGCCAGCTACATTCGCAACTACCTACCGACGCGAGCAAACGCAGACCATGCGTCGCCCATCGAAGCGCTGTCTGGCAAAGTACCGACCGTCTCGCATATACTAAGATTTGGAACCAAGTGCACGAAACATGTTGCTCACTCTGCAAAGAGGTCCGCGAAGAAGCGTGCTGAGAAAGCCATCGTGATCGGCATCGACTCCCAAAAGAAAGCATACAAAGTCTACATCCCGCGAACCCAGCGTATTGTGTCCACCACCAACATTCAAAACATTGATCGCCTGGATGCGCGAGCTGTGGGGCGGTACATGGACGCTGTCGATGCGGAGCAAAATGAAGTTGCCACTGAACTTGAAAACGAAGAACCAACTGGAAGTAGCAACGACGATGAACACCAAGATGGCACCCCAGCAGACGTCCACCAGCTCAGTGCTCGTGCAATTCAGCGGGTTTTTGGACTGAACCGAGGCGCACGACCACTGCCGAACGACGAGTTTAGCTTACCTAAGTCGTTCCTCAACAAATTTTCAACCCCAGTGACAGCACTGCTGACAGTTTCTTTGCAAGAAGGAGTCGCATTTTCCACCATACTCGAAAGTGACAAAATCAAAGAGCCAACAACAGTGAAAGAGGCTATGAACAGCCAACACTGGCATGAATGGGAGAAAGCGATGCAGGAGGAGCTTCGAGCGATTGCTGCCAATGCAACCTGGGAGATTGTCGACACCCCTCGAGATGGAAACTTGATTACCGCAAAGTGGGTGTTCAAGCTGAAGTTTGACAACATGGGCGAGCTGGAGCGCTTTAAAGCTAGACTTGTGGCACGTGGCTTCAACCAAAAGTATGGTGTTGACTTCGCCGAATCGTTTGCTCCAGTCCTGAAAATTGCTAGCCTACGGTTGATCGTAGCTTTAGCAGCGCTGTGGCACGCGACTATCAGACAAGGGGACGTTCCGAACGCCTACCTTCGTGCCACACTGGATCGATCGATATACATGCGACCACCAGAAGGCCTAACGCTTCCTAAAGGCAAGTCCATACTGCTGCTAAAGAGTCTTTACGGCTTAAAACAGAGCGGCAAACTTTGGAACGACGAGATACACAATTACCTGCAGGAGTTGGGATATCAGCGGAGCAAGCTCGACCCATGCCTGTACTTCCAGAGGATTGACGGCAAACTGACAGTGCTGGGCCTATACGTTGACGACGTCGTTGTTGTTAGTCAACGCGACAGTGATGCAGTCTGGACAATGCGGAAGCTTAACGACCAATTCCAAATCAAAGACCTGGGTGAAGCCAAGAAATGTCTCGGCATTTACATCGAACAAACCGATGCCGGCATATACCTCCACCAAAGCTCAAATATCAACAACTTATTAGCAAAACTTGGTATGGAGAACTGTCGCCCCGTAGCAACACCAATGGAATCGACTCGAAGCTTGTATGATGCAGACAGCAAACCCTTTTTTTACACCGGAATCATGCGGGAGACAATTGGATCGCTACTTTGGTTAAGCACATGCACCCGTCCAGACATTACCATGCCCGTGAACTATCTAGCACGCTTTGTTACGTCGCCAACCTCCACCCAATGGACAGCTGTAAAGCGCGTACTTCGATATCTTCGAGGGTCTCGAGACTTAAGACTCGCCTTCCTTCGACCGCAATCTCCGCAACGGGGCCTAGCTGTTGCCATATTCAGCGACGCAGACTGGGCAGGGGATAAGGAGGCTAAGTCCACCTCAGGAGGCCTGCTGACAATCAATGACATGCCAATCTCCTGGTATAGCAAGAAGCAATCCACCGTAGCACTCTCGACGGCCGAAGCCGAGTATATCGCTGGAGCAACTGCAGTACAGGACTGTTTATGGGTACGGCAATTACTCGACGAGGTCGGCCTGCGAACAAAGACTGATAACGTCCTACTGCACATTGACAATCAGAGTGCCATCAAGAACATGGAAAACGAAGTGACTACATCCCGCATGAAACACATCAACATCAAGTTTCAATTCATACGCGATGCAATCCGCAAGAAAGATGTTGTAGTGACTTACTGCCCCACGACTGAAATGAGGGCTGACATTCTAACCAAACCACTCGGTGCAACATTACACGGACGCAACACAGGTATGCTTAAGTTGGTCAAGCTAGAATAACCACAGGGCTGAGACACAAAATGTTCCTATCGAGGAGGAGTGTTGGAGATCGCACCTTGTGCCACCTGCGATCTGCACAAGTGGCGCAAGTAACTACACAAGATCATGTACGACAGGAACCGCTTCCACAATCCCATATCAAGAAACCAACAGTAACACCTATGCATGCAGAACTAGCCGACACGTAGCTAGCTAGGTAATCTTCTCATTCTAAATCTTACCTGGTGCGAGGCACCACAACAAGGAGCAACCTTGTTCTCACCAAAGTGCTCCTCGAACACTGCTGTGCGTATGCGCTTCCAATCTAGATGCGCCAGACTCTCGGCTGCTTGTCTGCTCACCTCCTCCGACCATCTGACGTGTCGCGCTTTTCAATCCGCGATTCCGATATTATGTCGCTATCAACACCTTTAACAGGTAACGCGATCGCCACTAGCGCATGGGAATCCATCGCGAGGAGGAGTAGGCGCCTGACCCTTGATGCCGGTGTACCCGTCTTAGCTGTCCCTCAGAATGGAGGACCTCACGGACCACCCGAGTGAGCTGCACGTGACTCTGGACATGCCCCTCTTGGGTCCACCCACTCGAGTCTACGATCCACCGGACCTGTGGTGGTGGTGGTCGTGGTGGTGGTGGTGGGGGGGGGGGGGTGCTCGAAGTCGAGTTCCACCGTCTCCCGGAGTCCGTCCGACAAAATCTGTCTCCGCACTAGTGGACAATCCCCATAATTGGGACCCAAGCCGACTCAGGAATCTATAACACCAGACGTCCTCCCTGAAGCCGGTGTCGTCGCTGTGCAGGACCAAGTCAGCAATGCTTGCATAGATCATCGTGCTCTTCAATTTCAGAGCCGCGCACCAGGTTGAGCCCATCAACCGCGTTTTTCTACCATCACACTTGGCCGTTGAACTCCATTGAAAAGAGCAAAAAACGGAAAACATTTGGCGAGGTGCTGAGGCGCCCTGATCATGAAATCGCCATCTTGGAGTCCTTCCGTCTGCGCAGCTACAGTGATTAGCAAACGAACGTATGTCACATAGTGTCGTGCCGACGCAGTGTCCGGGTGGCGTCTTTCAATCCCCTTGGCGTGGTGCATACGACCGGTGCCACATTGAAGGCGGACCTGGGCTCGTCCAAGAGGATGTCGCCGATGAGGTGAGCCTCGCGTAACCCATACACTGCCGATCTCGCCACCGTCACTTCAGCCATCGCCAACAGCACCGTTCGAAGGTCGAGCACCACTAGACAGTCCACAGACCGGGATAGCGCCGTTAGAGCTACGTCAGCCCACGCACGGGGCCGTGGTAGATCGAGCGCGAAGGTACCATACAAGATAAAATGCTTGATCTTCTTGTTGCCTGTTGATGGTAGCGGTGAATGGTCATGCATACTGGTCAATAAACGTCAGTTTTGGAATGATGATCGAAGCCACCATCGCAATGCAATGATCTACAGTCAGAGGCTTACAACAGGCGAGATGCAGCCTGTGAGAAGCCGCTGCTCCGCAACCATCCACGTCCGCCCACTATCCCTCCTGCTGCTAACTTGGATTTCCAGGTACCGACCGCAGACATGCAGCGGCTGGAGATGGAGCGGCTCTGGTAAGGAACGTAGAATGGTACCCCATCGGAGCGCAGCGCTAGGACCATCGTTTTGACGTGGCTCAGGCGCAGTCCGGAGGCGTCCCCTAACGCGATATCTAGCAATCGCGGTATTAAAAGTGCTGATACCAGGTACGTCGCCGTATCATCGGCGTATCCGGCAACATTCACTTCCATATGACCATTTGCATTGCGCACGCGTTCCCCGGCAGTCCAGGGTGACGATCCAGTTTTTGATACAATGCTTCTGGAGACAGGATGAAGACCAGCGGAACCAGCGGACAGCCGTGACGGATTCCACTGGTAATCCTTACTGCTCCCGAGCTGTCTTCGCTCGCTAAAATCGTGGCGGACATGCCCTCGTGCAGGCGCGCAACGACCCGAGCAACCTGGCCCAGATAGTCATGTCGGCAAAGCGCGGTTACAAGGAACCCCCTTGACAGGAATCGAAGGCCTTTATAAAATTCAAGAGCAATATCACAGCGTTAACTTGGTCCTCGTCAGTTTCAATGGCTTATTTTTATGCCTCGAAAATGTGCATGGTCTCATTGACAGTGCGCTCAAATGCGCCCAGGAACGAGCCCGTTTTGGCTCGGATAGATATAGCTAACTAGGGCCCGGCGGACGCGCTTGGTTAATATTGCTGTGAAGATCTCGTAGTCAATGGTGAGAAGAGCGATTGTGCGATAGCTCATGACTTCTTTCGGGTTATCTCACTTCTTAAGACAGAAGATAGCCGATTCAAAAAAAGAGGCCGGAAAGATGCCTTCCGCGTACCAGCGGTTGAATAAGGTGGAGTAGATTCTGATCAGTAATGACCATACTCCCGACACCAGTTGTTCCAGACCCGGTGACTTTCCCGGTAAATCCGGTTTTGTGTTTTGAAAAAAACCTGAGTCGGAAAACATTGCCCAATTAGGGCGCGATTTTATTGTGAGGCGTGTTTGCTATTTCGTAAAATTCGCATAGTTAGGTCGATTCAGAGAGATAGGCGCAGTTGGAGGAAAATGTATTATACAGGCTGAGTGTCCATGCGAAAAAGAGGTTCAAAGCAGGAAGCCTAAGAAACGACGGACTGATTGACAGACGGGCGGACCGTCAGACCTATTAGCCAACTATACCACATATAACCCCCGTGACCTGCGCGAGCTTGAACGTAAGACTGCCTATCACGATCACATCCGAGCCAAAATCGTGTGAAAAGAGCTCACAGCAGGTGCTATAAACGCAGCAACAAGCTAGACGCCCTTGCGCCAGCACCGACGTGCCAAAACGGCCAAGAGAGGCACGCCACAATGACCATCGGCTAGTTAAACGCGCAGCCTCTGGGAACGGCCGCATTACCTACAAGGCAGCAATCCGTTCCCGCCCTCTAGCAACGAAATACCAGCGCATAGCGCACCAGGATGATACGTTTGGCCACGCGATGAATACTTATACCAGGGACGATGCTCAGTTTAGCGGCTTGGCACTGTTTCAAACTACACTAGCAGCGCTTTACTAGCGTGGTACCCCCTCGAACCCTCAGCGGCACCTCCAGCATAGTGTACGCAGGACCTCCCTTGCCAAGTCACGGCACCACGCAGTGTCTAACACCCAAACCTGACGTAATACCACTTGATGACGGAGTCGTCCACCGAGCACAAAGTCTTTATTACACGAGAGCCCCCACTCGAAAGCCAGCCAGCCATACCACATATAGTCCCCGTGACCTGCGCGAGCTTGAACGTAGGACTGCCTATCACGATCACATCCGAGCCAAAATCGTGCAGAAAGAGCTCGCAGCAGGTGCTATAAACGCAGCAACAAACTAAGCGCCCTTGCGCCGGCACCGACGTGCCAGAACGGCCAAGAGAGGCACGCCACAATGACCATCGGCCAGTTAAACGCGCAGCCTCTGGAAACGGCTGCATCGCATACAAAGCAGCAATCCGTTCCCGCCCTCTAGTAGCAAAATGTCAACGCATAGCGCACCAGGATGATACGGTTGGCCACGCGATGAATACTTATACCAGGGACGATGCTCAGTATAGCGGCTTGGCACTGTTTCAAACTACACTAGCAGCGCTTTCCTAGCGTGGTACCCCCTCGAACCCTCAGCGGCACCTCCAGCATAGTGTACGCAGGACCTCCCTTGCCAAGTCACGGCACCACGCAGTGTCTAACACCCAAACCTGACGTAATACCACTTGATCACGGAGTCGTCCACCCAGCACAAAGTCTTTATTACACGAGAGCCCCCACTCGAAAGCCAGCCAGCCATACCACATATAGTCCCCGTGACCTGCGCGAGCTTGAACGTAGGACTGCCTATCACGATCACATCCGAGCCAAAATCGTGCAGAAAGAGCTCGCAGCAGGTGCTATAAACGCAGCAACAAACTAAGCGCCCTTGCGCCGGCACCGACGTGCCAGAACGGCCAAGAGAGGCACGCCACAATGACCATCGGCCAGTTAAACGCGCTGCCTCTGGGAACGACCGCATTGCCTACAAAGCAGCAATCCGTTCCCGCCCTCTAGCAGCGAAATGCCAACGCATAGCGCACCAGGATGATATGGTTGGCCACGCGATGAATACTTATACCAGGGACGATGCTCAGTATAGCGGCTTGGCACTGTTTCAAACTACACTAGCAGCGCTTTACTAGCGTGGTACCTCCTCGAACCCTCAGCGGCACCTCCAGCATAGTGTACGCAGGACCTCCCTTGCCAAGTAACGGCACCACGCAGTGTCTAACACCCAAACCTGACGTAATACCACTTGATCACGGAGTCGTCCACCCAGCACAAAGTCAACATTACGCGAGAGCCCCCACTCGAAAGCCAGCCAGCCATACCACATATAGTCCCCGTGACCTGCGCGAGCTTGAACGTAGGACTGCCTATCACGATCACATCCGAGCCAAAATTGTGCAGAAAGAGCTCGCAGCAGATGCTATAAACGCAGCAACGAACTAGACGCCCTTGCGCCGGCACCGACGTGCCAGAACGGCCAAGAGAGGCACGCCACAATGACCATCGGCCAGTTAAACGCGCAGCCTCTGGAAACGGCTGCATCGCCTACAAAGCAGCAATCCGTTCCCGCCCTCTAGCAGCGAAATGCAAACGCATAGCGCACCAGGATGATACGGTTGGCCACGCGATGAATACTTATACCAGGGACGATGCTCAGTATAGCGGCTTGGCACTGTTTCAAACTACACTAGCAGCGCTTTCCTAGCGTGGTACCCCCTCGAACCCTCCGCCGCACCTCCAGCATAGTGTACGCAGGACCTCCCTTGCCATGTCACGGCACCACGCAGTGTCTAACACCCGAACCTGACGTAATACCACTTGATCACGGAGTCGTCCACCCAGCACAAAGTCTTTATTACACGAGAGCCCCCACTCGAAAGCCAGCCAGCCATACCACATATAGTCACCGTGACCTGCGCGAGCTTGAACGTAGGACTGCCTATCACGATCACATCCGAGCCAAAATCGTGCAGAAAGAGCTCGCAGTAGGTGCTATAAACGCAGCAACGAACTAGACGCCCTTGCGCCGGCACCGACGTGTCAGAACGGCCAAGAGAGGCACGCAACAATGACCATCGGCTAGTTAAACGCGCCGCCTCTGAAAAAAACTGCATCGACTACAAAGCAGCAATCCGCTCCCGCCCTCTAGCAGCGAAATGCCAACGCATAGCGCACCAGGATGATACGGTTGGCCACGCGATGAATACTTATACCAGGGGACGATGCTCAGTATAGCGGCTTGGCACTGTTTCAAACTACACTAGCAGCGCTTTCCTAGCGTGGTACCCCCTCGAACCCTCAGCGGCACCTCCAGCATAGTGTACGGAGGACCTCCCTTGCCAAGTCACGGCACCACGCAGTGTCTAACACCCAAACCTGACGTAATACCACTTGATCACGGAGTCGTCCACCCAGCACAAAGTCAACATTACGCGAGAGCCCCCACTCGAAAGCCAGCCAGCCATACCACATATAGTCCCCGTGACCTGCGCGAGCTTGAACGTAGGACTGCCTATCACGATCACATCCGAGCCAAAATCGTGCAGAAAGAGCTCGCAGCAGGTGCTATAAACGCAGCAACAAACTAGACGCCCTTGCGCCGGCACCGACGTGCCAGAACGGCCAAGAGAGGCACGCCACAATGACCATCGGCCAGTTAAACGCGCAGCCTCTGAAAACGGCTGCATCGCCTACAAAGCAGCAATCCGTTCCCGCCCTCTAGCAGCGAAATGCCAACGCATAGCGCACCAGGATGATACGGTTGGCCACGCGATGAATACTTATACCAGGGACGATGCTCAGTATAGCGGCTTGGCACTGTTTCAAACTACACTAGCAGCGCTTTCCTAGCGTGGTACCCCCTCGAACCCTCAGCGGCACCTCCAGCATAGTGTACGCAGGACCTCCCTTGCCAAGTCACGGCACCACGCAGTGTCTAACACCCAAACCTGACGTAATATCACTTGATGACGGAGTCGTCCACCCAGCACAAAGTCAACATTACGCGAGAGCCCCCACTCGAAAGCCAGCCAGCCATACCACATATAGTCCCCGTGACCTGCGCGAGCTTGAACGTAGGACTGCCTATCACGATCACATCCGAGCCAAAATCGTGTGGAAAGAGCTCGCAGCAGGTGCTTTAAACGCAGCAACAAACTAGACGCCCTTGCGCCGGCACCGACGTGCCAGAACGGCCAAGAGAGACACGCCACAATGACCATCGGCCAGTTAAACGCGCCGCCTCTGGGAACGGCTGCATCGCCTACAAAGCAGCAATCCGTTCCCGCCCTCTAGCAGCGAAATGCCAACGCATAGCGCACCAGGATGATATGGTTGGCCACGCGATGAATACTTATACCAGGGACGATGCTCAGTATAGCGGCTTGGCACTGTTTCAAACTACACTAGCAGCGCTTTCCTAGCGTGGTACCCCCTCGAACCCTCAGCGGCACATCCAGCATAGTGTACGCAGGACCTCCCTTGCCAAGTCACGGCACCACGCAGTGTCTAACACCCAAACCTGACGTAATATCACTTGACCACGGAGTCGTCCACCCAGCACAAAGTCAACATTACGCGAGAGCCCCACTCGAAAGCCAGCCAGCCATACCACATATAGTCCCCGTGACCTGCGCGAGCTTGAACGTAGGACTGCCTATCACGATCACATCCGAGCCAAAATCGTGCAGAAAGAGCTCGCAGCAGGTGCTATAAACGCAGCAACAAACTAAACGCCCTTGCGCCGGCACCGACGTGCCAGAACGGCCAAGAGAGGCACGTCACAATGACCATCGGCCAGTTAAACGCGCAGCCTCTGGAAACGGCTGCATCGCCTACAAAGCAGCAATCCGTTCCCGCCCTCTAGCAGCGAAATGTCAACGCATAGCGCACCAGAATGATACGGTTGGCCACGCTGATGAATACTTATACCAGGGACGATGCTCAGTATAGCGGCTTGGCACTGTTTCAAACTACACTAGCAGCGCTTTCCTAGCGTGGTACCTCCTCGAACCCTCAGCGGCACCTCCAGCATAGTGTACGCAGGACCTCCCTTGCCAAGTCATGCTATAAACGCAGCAACAAACTAGACGCCCTTGCGCCGGCACCGACGTGCCAGAACGGCCAAGAGAGACACGCCACAATGACCATCGGCCAGTTAAACGCGCAGCCTCTGGAAACGGCTGCATCGCCTACAAAGCAGCAATCCGTTCCCGCCCTCTAGCAGCGAAATGCCAACGCATAGCGCACCAGGATGATACGGTTGGCCACGCGATGAATACTTATACCAGGGACGCATGCTCAGTATAGCGGCTTGGCACTGTTTCAAACTACACTAGCAGCGCTTTCCTAGCGTGGTACCCCCTCGAAACCTCAGCGGCACCTCCAGCATAGTGTACGCCAGGATCTCCCTTGCCAAGTCAGCGCATCACGCAGTGTCTAACACCCAAACTGACGTAATAGCACTGATCACGGAGTCGTCCACCCAGCACAAGTCAACATTAGCGAGAGCCCCACTCGAAGCCAGCCAGCCATACACATATAGTCCCCGTGACTGCGCGAGCTTGAACGTAGGACTGCCTATCACGATCACACCCGAGCCAAAATTGTGCAGAAAGAGCTCGCAGCAGATGCTATAAACGCAGCAACGAACTAGACGCCCTTGCGCCGGCACCGACGTGCCAGAACGGCCAAGAGAGGCACGCCACAATGACCATCGGCCAGTTAAACGCGCAGCCTCTGGGAACGGCTGCATCGCCTACAAAGCAGCAATCCGTTCCCGCCCTCTAGCAGCGAAATGCCAACGCATAGCGCACCAGGATGATACGGTTGGCCACGCGATGAATACTTATACCAGGGACGATGCTCAGTATAGCGGCTTGGCACTGTTTCAAACTACACTAGCAGCGCTTTCCTAGCGTGGTACCCCCTCGAACCCTCAGCGGCACCTCCAGCATAGTGTACGGAGGACCCCCCTTGCCAAGTCACGGCACCACGCAGTGTCTAACACCCAAACCTGACGTAATACCACTTGATCACGGAGTCGTCCACCCAGCACAAAGTCAACATTACGCGAGAGCCCCCACTCGAAAGCCAGCCAGCCATACCACATATAGTCCCCGTGACCTGCGCGAGCTTGAACGTAGGACTGCCTATCACGATCACATCCGAGCCAAAATCGTGCAGAAAGAGCTCGCAGCAGGTGCTATAAACGCAGCAACGAACTAGACGCCCTTGCGCCGGCACCGACGTGCCAGAACGGCCAAGAGATGCACGCCACAATGACCATCGGCCAGTTAAACGCGCAGCCTCTGGAAACGGCTGCATCGCATACAAAGCAGCAATCCGTTCCCGCCCTCTAGTAGCAAAATGTCAACGCATAGCGCACCAGGATGATACGGTTGGCCACGCGATGAATACTTATACCAGGGACGATGCTCAGTATAGCGGCTTGGCACTGTTTCAAACTACACTAGCAGCGCTTTCCTAGCGTGGTACCCCCTCGAACCCTCAGCGGCACCTCCAGCATAGTGTACGGAGGACCTCCCTTGCCAAGTCACGGCACCACGCAGTGTCTAACACCCAAACCTGACGTAATACCACTTGATCACGGAGTCGTCCACCCAGCACAACGTCAACATTACGCGAGAGCCCCACTCGAAAGTCAGCCAGCCATACCACATATAGTCCCCGTGACCTGCGCGAGCTTGAACGTAGGACTGCCTATCACGATCACATCCGAGCCAAAATCGTGCAGAAAAAGCTCGCAGCAGGTGCTATAAACGCAGCAACAAACTAGACGCCCTTGCGCCGGCACCGACGTGCCAGAACGGCCAAGAGAGTCACGCCACAATGACCATCGGCCAGTTAAACGCGCAGCCTCTGGGAACGGCTGCATCGCCTACAAAGCAGCAATCCGTTCCCGCCCTCTAGCAGCGAACTGCCAACGCATAGCGCACCAGGATGATACGGTTGGCCACGCGATGAATACTTATACCAGGGACGATGCTCAGTATAGCGGCTTGGCACTGTTTCAAACTACACTAGCAGCGCTTTCCTAGCGTGGTACCCCCTCGAACCCTCAGCGGCACCTCCAGCATAGTGTACGCAGGACCTCCCTTGCCAAGTCACGGCACCACGCAGTGTCTAACACCCAAACTCGACGTAATACCACTTGATCACGGAGTCGTCCACCCAGCACAAAGTCTTTATTACACGAGAGCCCCCACTGGAAAGCCAGCCAGCCTACCACATATAGTCCCCGTGACCTGCGCGAGCTTGAACGTAGGACTGCCTATCACGATCACATCTGAGCCAAAATCGTGTGGGAAGAGCGTGCGCAGCAGATGCTATAAACGCGGCAACAAACTAGACGCCCTTGTGCCGGCACCGACGTGTCAGAACGGCCAACGATAGGCACGCAACAATGACCATCGGCTAGTTAAACGCGCAGCTTCTGGAAACGGCTGCATCCCTACAAAGCAGCAATCCGTTCCCGCCCTCTAGCAGCGAAATGTCAACGCATAGCGCACCAGAATGATACGGTTGGCCACGCGATGAATACTTATACCAGGGACGATGCTCAGTATAGCGGCTTGGCACTGTTTCAAACTACACTAGCAGCGCTTTACTAGCGTGGTACCCCCTCGAACCCTCAGCGGCACCTCCAGCATAGTGTACGCAGGACCTCCCTTGCCAAGTCACGGCACCACGCAGTGTCTAACACCCAAACCTGACGTAATACCACTTGATCACGGAGTCGTCCACCCAGCACAAAGTCAACATTACGCGAGAGCCCCCACTCGAAAGCCAGCCAGCCATACCACATATAGTCCCCGTGACCTGCGCGAGCTTGAACGTAGGACTGCCTATCACGATCACATCCGAGCCAAAATCGTGCAGAAAGAGCTCGCAGCAGGTGCTATAAACGCAGCAACAAACTAGACGCCCTTGCGCCGGCACCGACGTGCCAGAACGGCCAAGAGAGGCACGTCACAATGACCATCGGCCAGTTAAACGCGCCGCCTCTGGGAAAGACTGCATCGCCTACAAAGCAGCAATCCGTTCCCGCCCTCTAGCAGCGAAATGTCAACGCATAGCGCACCAGGATGATACGGTTGGCCACGCGATGAATACTTATACCAGGGACGATGCTCAGTATAGCGGCTTGGCACTGTTTCAAACTACACTAGCAGCGCTTTCCTAGCGTGGTACCCCCTCGAACCCTCAGCGGCACCTCCAGCATAGTGTACGGAGGACCTCCCTTGCCAAGTCACGGCACCACGCAGTGTCTAACACCCAAATCTGACGTAATACCACTTGATCACGGAGTCGTCCACCCAGCACAAAGTCAACATTACGCGTGAGCCCCCATGTGAAAGCCAGCCAGTCATACCACATATAGTCCCCGTGACCTGCGCGAGCTTGAACGTAGGACTGCCTATCACCATCACATCCGAGCCAAAATCGTGTGGAAAGAGCTCGCAGCAGATGCTATAAACGCAGCAACGAACTAGACGCCCTTGCGCCGGCACCGACGTGCCAGAACGGCCAAGAGAGGCACGCCACAATGACCATCGGCCAGTTAAACGCGCAGCCTCTGGGAACGGCTGCATCGCCTACAAAGCAGCAATCCGTTCCCGCCCTCTAGCAGCGAAATGCCAACGCATAGCGCACCAGGATGATACGGTTGGCCACGCGATGAATACTTATACCAGGGACGATGCTCAGTATAGCGGCTTGGCACTGTTTCAAACTACACTAGCAGCGCTTTCCTAGCGTGGTACCTCCTCGAACCCTCAGCGGCACCTCCAGCATAGTGTACGGAGGACCTCCCTTGCCAAGTCACGGCACCACGCAGTGTCTAACACCCAAATCTAACGTAATACCACTTGGTCACGGAGTCGTCCACACAGCACAACGTCAACATTACGCGAGAGCCCCCACTCGAAAGCCAGCCAGCCATACCACATATAGTCCCCGTGACCTGCGCGAGCTTGAACGTAGGACTGCCTATCACGATCACATCCGAGCCAAAATCGTGCAGAAAGAGCTCGCAGCAGGTGCTATAAACGCAGCAACAAACTAAACGCCCTTGCGCCGGCACCGACGTGCCAGAACGGCCAAGAGAGGCACGCCACAATGACCATCGGCCAGTTAAACGCGCTGCCTCCGGGAACGACCGCATTGCCTACAAAGCAGCAATCCGTTCCCGCCCTCTAGCAGCGAAATGCCAACGCATAGCGCACCAGGATGATACGGTTGGCCACGCGATGAATACTTATACCAGGGACGATGCTCAGTATAGCGGCTTGGCACTGTTTCAAACTACACTAGCAGCGCTTTCCTAGCGTGGTACCCCCTCGAACCCTCAGCGGCACCTCCAGCATAGTGTACGCAGGACCTCCCTTGCCAAGTCACGGCACCACGCAGTGTCTAACACCCAAATCTGACGTAATACCACTTGATCACGGAGTCGTCCACCCAGCACAAAGTCAACATTACGCGAGAGCCCCACTCGAGAGCCAGCCAGCCATACCACATATAGGCCCCGTGACCTGCGCGAGCTTGAACGTAGGACTGCCTATCACGATCACATCCGAGCCAAAATCGTGTGGAAAGAGCTCGCAGCAGATGCTATAAACGCAGCAACGAACTAGACGCCCTTGCGCCGGCACCGACGTGTCAGAACGGCCAAGAGAGGCACGCAACAATGATCATCGGCTAGTTAAACGCGCAGCCTCTGGAAACGGCTGCATCGCCTACAAAGCAGCAATCCGTTCCCGCCCTCTAGCAGCGAAATGTCAACGCATAGCGCACCAGAATGATACGGTTGGCCACGCGATGAATACTTATACCAGGGACGATGCTCAGTATAGCGGCTTGGCACTGTTTCAAACTACACTAGCAGCGCTTTACTAGCGTGGTACCCCCTCGAACCCTCAGCGGCACCTCCAGCATAGTGTACGCAGGACCTCCCTTGCTAAGTCACGGCACCACGCAGTGTCTAACACTCAAACCTGACGTAATACCACTTGATCACGGAGTCGTCCACCCAGCACAAAGTCAACATTACGCGAGAGCCCCCACTCGAAAGCCAGCCAGCCATACCACATATAGTCCCCGTGACCTGCGCGAGCTTGAACGTAGGTCTGCCTATCACGATCACATCCGAGCCAAAATCGTGCAGAAAGAGCTCGCAGCAGGTGCTATAAACGCAGCAACGAACTAGACGCCCTTGCGCCGGCACCGACGTGCCAGAACGGCCAAGAGAGGCACGCCACAATGACCATCGGCCAGTTAAACGCGCAGCCTCTGGAAACGGCTGCATCGCCTACAAAGCAGCAATCCGTTCCCGCCCTCTAGCAGCGAAATGCCAACGCATAGCGCACCAGGATGATACGGTTGGCCACGCGATGAATACTTATACCAGGGACGATGCTCAGTATAGCGGCTTGGCACTGTTTCAAACTACACTAGCAGCGCTTTCCTAGCGTGGTACCCCCTCGAACCCTCAGCGGCACCTCCAGCATAGTGTACGGAGGACCTCCCTTGCCAAGTCACGGCACCACGCAGTGTCTAACACCCGAACCTGACGTAATACCACTTGATCACGGAGTCGTCCACCCAGCACAACGTCAACATTACGCGAGAGCCCCCACTCGAAAGCCAGCCAGCCATACCACATATAGTCCCCGTGACCTGCGCGAGCTTGAACGTAGGACTGCCTATCACCATCACATCCGAGCCAAAATCGTGTGGAAAGAGCTCGCAGCAGATGCTATAAACGCAGCAACGAACTAGACGCCCTTGCGCCGGCACCGACGTGCCAGAACGGCCAAGAGAGGCACGCCACAATGACCATCGGCCAGTTAAACGCGCAGCCTCTGGGAACGGCTGCATCGCCTACAAAGCAGCAATCCGTTCCCGCCCTCTAGCAGCGAAATGCCAACGCATAGCGCACCAGGATGATACGGTTGGCCACGCGATGAATACTTATACCAGGGACGATGCTCAGTATAGCGGCTTGGCACTGTTTCAAACTACACTAGCAGCGCTTTACTAGCGTGGTACCCCCTCGAACCCTCAGCGGCACCTCCAGCATAGTGTACGCAGGACCTCCCTTGCCAAGTCACGGCACCACGCAGTGTCTAACATTCAAACCTGACGTAATACCACTTGATCACGGAGTCGTCCACCCAGCACAAAGTCAACATTACGCACTCGAAAGCCAGCCAGCCATACCACATATAGTCCCCGTGACCTGCGCGAGCTTGAACGTAGGACTGCCTATCACCATCACATCCGAGCCAAAATCGTGTGGAAAGAGCTCGCAGCAGATGCTATATACGCAGCAACGAACTAGACGCCCTTGCGCCGGCACCGACGTGCCAGAACGGCCAAGAGAGGCACGCCACAATGACCATCGGCCAGTTAAACGCGCAGCCTCTGGGAACGGCTGCATCGCCTACAAAGCAGCAATCCGTTCCCGCCCTCTAGCAGCGAAATGCCAACGCATAGCGCACCAGGATGATACGGTTGGCCACGCGATGAATACTTATACCAGGGACGATGCTCAGTATAGCGGCTTGGCACTGTTTCAAACTACACTAGCAGCGCTTTACTAGCGTGGTACCCCCTCGAACCCTCAGCGGCACCTCCAGCATAGTGTACGCAGGACCTCCCTTGCCAAGTCACGGCACCACGCAGTGTCTAACACCCAAACCTGACGTAATACCACTTGATCACGGAGTCGTCCACCCAGCACAAAGTCAACATTACGCGAGAGCCCCCACTCGAAAGCCAGCCAGCCATACCACATATAGTCCCCGTGACCTGCGCGAGCTTGAACGTAGGACTGCCTATCACGATCACATCCGAGCCAAAATCGTGCAGAAAGAGCTCGCAGCAGATGCTATAAACGCAGCAACAAACTAAACGCCCTTGCGCCGGCACCGACGTGCCAGAACGGCCAAGAGAGTCACGCCACAATGACCATCGGCCAGTTAAACGCGCAGCCTCTGGGAACGGCTGCATCGCCTACAAAGCAGCAATCCGTTCCCGCCCTCTAGCAGCGAAATGCCAACGCATAGCGCACCAGGATGATACGGGTGGCCCACGCGATGAATACTTATACCAAGGACGATGCTCAGTATAGCGGGCTTGGCACTGTTTCAAACTACACTAGCAGCGCTTTCCTAGCATGCTACTCCCCTCGAACCCTCAGCGGCACCTCCAGCATAGTGTACGCAGGACCTCCCTTGCCTAGCAGCTTGGACGTAGGACTGCCTATCACGATCACATCCGAGCCAAAATCGTGCAGAAAGAGCTCGCAGCAGATGCTATAAACGCAGCAACAAACTAGACGCCCTTGCGCCGGCACCGACGTGCCAGAACGGCCAATAGAGTCACGCCACAATGACCATCGGCCAGTTAAACGCGCAGCCTCTGGAAACGGCTGCATCGCCTACAAAGCAGCAATCCGTTCCCGCCCTCTAGCAGCGAAATGCCAACGCATAGCGCACCAGGATGATACGGTTGGCCACGCGATGAATACTTATACCAGGGACGATGCTCAGTATAGCGGCTTGGCACTGTTTCAAACTACACTAGCAGCGCTTTCCTAGCGTGGTACCCCCTCGAACCCTCAGCGGCACCTCCAGCATAGAGTACGCAGGACCTCCCTTGCCAAGTCACGGCACCACGCAGTGTCTAACACCCAAACCTGACGTAATACCACTTGATCACGGAGTCGTCCACCCAGCACAAAGTCAACATTACGCGAGAGCCCCACTCGAAAGCCAGCCAGCCATACCACATATAGTCCCCGTGACCTGCGCGAGCTTGAACGTAGGACTGCCTATCACGATCACATCCGAGCCAAAATCGTGCAGAAAGAGCTCGCAGCAGGTGCTATAAACGCAGCAACGAACTAGACGCCCTTGCACCGGCACCGACGTGCCAGAACGGCCAAGAGAGTCACGCCACAATGACCATCGGCCAGTTAAACGCGCAGCCTCTGGAAACGGCTGCATCGCCTACAAAGCAGCAATCCGTTCCCGCCCTCTAGCAGCGAAATGCCAACGCATAGCGCACCAGGATGATACGGTTGGCCACGCGATGAATACTTATACCAGGGACGATGCTCAGTATAGCGGCTTGGCACTGTTTCAAACTACACTAGCAGCGCTTTCCTAGCGTGGTACCCCCTCGAACCCTCAGCGGCACCTCCAGCATAGTGTACGCAGGACCTCCCTTGCCAAGTCACGGCACCACGCAGTGTCTAACACCCAAACCTGACGTAATACCACTTGATCACGGAGTCGTCCACCCAGCACAAAGTCAACATTACGCACTCGAAAGCCAGCCAGCCATACCACATATAGTCCCCGTGACCTGCGCGAGCTTGAACGTAGGACTGCCTATCACGATCACATCCGAGCCAAAATCGTGCAGAAAAAGCTCGCAGCAGGTGCTATAAACGCAGCAACAAACTAGACGCCCTTGCGCCGGCACCGACGTGCCAGAACGGCCAATAGAGTCACGCCACAATGACCATCGGCCAGTTAAACGCGCTGCCTCTGGGAACGACCGCATTGCCTACAAAGCAGCAATCCGTTCCCGCCCTCTAGCAGCGAAATGCCAACGCATAGCGCACCAGGATGATACGGTTGGCCACGCGATGAATACTTATACCAGGGACGATGCTCAGTATAACCTCTTCCGTCGGCTTTGAGGCAATTGTGGTCCTATTCCAACGTCGTACTGGCAGCAGCTATAAATCTGGCGTAGCAGCTGTGGGGGTGGCTCCGATCAATATCGATGTGCCCGCCACTACAATGTCCTGACGACGATTGACCAAGGCCAATGGACAGCGTGGTTGTGTTTATTTGTATATGTCGTATCAGAGTGTGGTGATCGATGCTACGCCTACCCCCACGATGATTGAAATTGTTTCGTGTCCGGGTTAGCGCGGAAAGGCTTAGCTTCCACACACGGGACGATGTCGTCCCCACTCCCTGGCTGGCTGCTGGATCTGATGGGCCATCGCACCGACAGCCATCTCTGTTCCCACCACTATCATCATCTGGAGGGCCGTACTCAGTGCCGCCGACAGTGTGATGGCTGCTCCACTGTGCCCGAAAATTGCGAGCCCTGCGTCGGTGGTAGTAGCTGCCACGCTGCCGTCGAGACAGACGGCCATCGATACTTCCACGTTCTCCTCTGTCGTGCAACAAGGCAGCGCTGTAACCAAGTCTAGTGTTTGGTTTGAGTCGCAGAAGGAGGGCTGAGGCAGCCGAGAGGGCCTGTGCTGAGGCCAACACGTCCACTTGTTTTGTCATTCTTCCGTGGAACGACCGCGTATCCACTGCTGCCAAGGAATGTGTACTACCGGCGAGGCTTACAGTGCATACCCGATATCCCACACAACCCAGCGTATCCAAAGCACGTAAGAGTAGTATTTCCACCTGAGTGATCTTGACGCAAATTGTCAGCTTGCTCACAGGAAATGAGGCTTCCAACTCGCTGTCATCGCGCCTATTCAACTTCTTCACACAACGCATTGGAGTTGTAGATGAATGTGTATATCAGCCAACGGGAGAAACTTCCCAATTGTAGCTGATGAAGTGCGATAAATTAACTTATACCTGCACGGTTTTGCCATTCCCAATACGCGCTCCACGACGACTCGAGTCGGCCCGGTTTTGCCGTTCCCCGATACGCGCTCCACGACGTCCCGTTCTGCTAGACACGAAGCAGCTCACGACAGTGCACACACCGACCACCACATCCATCACCACGCGCTCGTATATCGATTAGTCGCGCCTGAAAACCTTTCGGTAAAATTCGAGCAGCAGACCCAGCCAGCACACGATGATGGTCAACATCCGTGGAATCCACCGGGTCAAGGAAGTGAAAGCAGAAGTCAATGGCGGCGTTCACCAGGATCACCATGATGAGATATAACGTGACGTAGTGAACACGTTGGCAAAGCCGCTGAAGTCCGAAAGCTGGACCTCGTCCTGTTCCTTCTCCTCCTGCTCAGGCTTTGCAGAGTTCGACAGCGTAAACGGCAAGTGAGCTTGAAAACGTAAAGTGTGACGTGAGATTAGAGTTAGAGACCAACGCTGTTCCTATCCGCAACACCCGAGACCACAGCCTCAGCTCCATCACCTTAGTCCTGCGAGCCACCGGTCCGCCAATGGCTGCCACTGCTGCATGTCTTTGCCTAGTCAATCGTACCGGCTCGTACCGCCGTCCCACACCACTGCTGCGGCCTCCGTCAGTGCTCGGCGGCACGCGTTCCTCGTCGCCCCTGCGTCACGCCAGCACTGCCCGCTTCTGGACCCCACTAGAGGATACCGGTATGGGCCCGGTCTACCAGAGACCAGCCAGCTGTCCTACTGCGTCGGTGTCTGTCGCCGCGGTGTCGTCTGGTACAAGCGGCGCCATCGCCGCTCAGCACCGCCCCCCCAAGACGAACACCGCAAACTTGTAACTTGAAAATGAAATATTGGCCAAAAAAAATTAAAATTGAAAATGAATCTTGAAAATCAGAAACTTGAAAATTGGGAAACTTGACTCCTATCTATATACCCAAGACGAATGCCAAATGTTCGTCTCACAAATTGATCTTGACGTTGAAGTCGAAGACTTCAGAGTTACAGCATGGCTGTAAGCTCGGGAGCTTCCACAGACTGCACGTATTGTTGAACTAATTTAGGGACATCGCGATAGATTGCGGCAAATGGTTCCCACGAGTTTTCCACGTCTTCGAGTCTACGCCATGCCACGTAAAGCTGCCATTCCTTAGCCGTGGTGCCATAGCGGTGATCCACAATTGCTCGCACACCAAGCACAATACCTTGGGTTGCCACATGTTCACGAATCTCGGCCGTGGTGCCGACATCGTCGTCGCAGTAGTGCTTGAGGCGCGACCCGTGCACCTCGAACTCGTCATCCGTTAGCACGTGCGCCACAATGAATGAATGTGAAAGGGCATGAACTACTCGGAACGGCCCAACCCAACGCGCCAGGAGCTTGTTGCCACTCATGCGGTTATAAACGCGTGGCCACAGCACGTAGTTACCCTCTTCAAAGTTGCATTCTGTACCCCTGGACACGCGCTATTTCCTGCAAGCGGCGGCGCACTTTGCGCTCGACAACATTGCAGTGCAACTCGTGCAAATGCTCGCGCAGCTTGTTGAGGTGCAGCGTAGCCACGGTCACATCAATCGGCAACAATCGATAGGAGGCGTCGGTGGGAACCGACACGGTGTCGAGTAGGGATGGCCGGTAAGCCGGTAAACAGCTCAATAGGGGCATGTCCACCCAAGGATGCCACCGCCGAGTGGTTGAGATTGGCTTGGATCACAGGTAGGAGGTGGACCCAATTGCGAGTATCCAACTTAAGTTCCATGGGCATCACACGCATTACTGGCAGGATATCTCTATTTACACGCTCGACATTACCGTTGATCCACGGTGTGTGTGATGGAGGAAGTTGCCGATCGCTTGCAAGCGACCGGCAAGTTCCTCCATCACAGCTGCTTTAAAGTGGAACCGTTGTTGGATGCCCATATTTTAGACAGGCCGAACCGCTTGTGCCAGTCAAGCACAGCCTGCACTGCAGTTCCACTATCTGCTGCATCGGTAGCGATCAACTCACAGTAATGAGTAAGCTCATTTTTGAGCACAAGTACGTAGCGACTCGCACCGTAAGATTCCCCTAGCTGCCGGTAGTCTATATGAAGGCACTCGTTGCGCTTCACAGCTGTCGACGTCGGCCCCCACGGACGCATGACGATCTTTCCGCCTTTAGCATGCTTCCAGGGCAAGCACCTCCGCCGAAACCGATCAATGATGGGCTTCTCATTTGCAATAGCAAAGCGCTCCGCAAGGGCCGTATGCATGACGTCGCTGCCTCGGTGTCCTTGAGTACCACAATAGACAACCACTAATAGACGTTGCACCAGATCGCGGACTTACTTAAAGATCCACAGCTTGCCATCGGCACGGACAACTCGATCTTCGCCGGCATGTCACGGAGCGTCAGCACTATAGCGGTGCTGCTCGTCTCGGACTGCATCAACCCCTGGCCACGCAAAGTTTTTGTCCTGTAGCGGGCGAAGTGCTGAAACCGGCTGAGTGCTGCGAGTTGTCACCCTCTTGGCGAGTATGAGCTTCTCACCCCCTCTTGCGAAAGCGGGATCTGCCAGGATGCGGCCGCAATGTAATCGTTGTCAAACGTCCACGCAGAGGATGTTTTGCAAGGCATCGAGTCTCCAACATCGGCTCTCACCGGCAGTGCGACTCGCTTGACTGCTTGCAGCGGTTGCACCGGAGTTGCTCCTTCCTGGCCCCACCGCGACACGAGGTCGGCCCATACATTATCATCGCCTTTGATGTGCTCTATAGTATAGCAGACACCAGCGATGTACAGGGCCCACCGTTGCCGCTTGCCGCGCAAGTGTGGCTTGACCGTCTTGTCAGGTGAGAAAATGTGGATCAGATTGGCATGGTCGCAATAGATCTGGACACCTTTTTCACGCTCGAGAAGATAAGCAATGACACTGCATGCACGATCCACTGGGTATGCCTCCTTTTTCACAATCGACCAATTCACCTAAGAGCCCGTGAATAGTCCTCCTCGACACACCAGTAGCTCGTGTAGCTGCTCAGTGACTGGAACATCTGCAACCCAGTGGCGAACTTGGCTTAGTATGACCGACCAATCGCCGAGCGAAGCATCGGTGAACATGCAAACAACGGCGTCAGGGTCAGCAAAGTAGAGCTTGGCGGAGGTGGCCAACAAGTCGGCCATATTCCGAAAAGCTGCTTCATCCTCTGGTGGCCAAGCTAGCCTGACGCCTGTAAGCTGTGCCTTGCGCCATCCTCGACGGGACATCACTGCTTCCAGCTTTGTCCAACGACCCGAGCATAGTCAATTATCGACTCTCGTAGCCAGTTAGCTGCGCACAGGAATTGCTGCAGCGCGGCTGCTGTCGGTGGTAGAGCCAAACATGTCAATGCCTCCCGGCGCCCTGGTGAGTGCTGAACTCCTTGACCGTCAATAACGTTGCCACACCAAACAACTCTTGTGCTGAAAAGTACGCACTTTTTCGCGTTCAGCTTCAGTCGTCTAACACGCAGCACCTCCAAAAAGGTCATCAGGTTAGCGAGGTACTCAGCTGCTGAGCCAGCAAATAGCAGGAGGTCGTCAATTCAGACACAGAGGCTTTTATATATCATGTCTTAGAAACAATGCTGCATCTGTAGCTGGAAGTGCATTGCGGAGTCATAAGCTCCTTGCAGCACACGTGTCGGCGTGAAGACACCATCTTCCGTAACGAAACTAAACGGCTCCTGGCTGTCAGGGTGGGGAGGCAACTGCTAGAATCTCTTGAATAAATCGAAAAGCTCAAACCCGTAAGCTCCTCTCACACTCTGCGTTGCCGAAGACAAGTTCACCGTGGCCCCAGCTAGAGGCACCGTGTACTTGTTCGGTGGTCGTTAGGCCACGGCACAATGTAACTCATCGTTGTGTGGCATTTTTACAGGAAGTCCCCGACATGCCCAGTGGCTAGCGTTGTTACGCCGTACAAGTCCATATCGCTCTAGCTTTAGCACAAATTCTCTACCAAACATTCGTTGCGTAGGAGAATACTTCCTCTTCCACTACAATAGGGCACAGCGCCGTCACGAAGCTTGACTTTCAGTTGCTCGACATCTGCTGGCGGGTCGGCTCCGATACGAACTCGCCACACGTCAGGATACTCGTAGACTAGATTGCGCAGGTCGCTGAGCAACGCTGGCCCAAATCCGGCCGCTGCCGCAGCGACCAGCATCCTGTCCAGATATATGTTGATCTCATCGGTAATAATTGCAAACACTAATTGCGGGTTGTCCCTGGAGGCATCATCATCGTCAGCATCCCCAACACGACCGCCAGCCAACTGCTCAAACAATCGGTAAATATTGATATCGATATGTTGCATCGCTTTGCGCCCAAACAGGAACTCGTCTTCATGACCATCCATCACGAGACACGACACATTGGTGAGATGCAGCGATCCTGCAGCCGTTTCAATCCGCAAGTCTAATGTGACTGTGTCTCGGCAGACCATGCGGGCACCGCCTGCGACCTGGTATGACCGGGTTCAAAGCTTCCAGCTTTAACCCGCTTTCAATACCCTGAAGTTCCTGGACCAGCACACGCGATATGATGTTGCTGTCTGCCCCTGTGTCGGGGCAAAATGGGATTTCCAAGACGCCATTGATGCACACTCGTCGGCCACCCACGCGCACAACCCTCACGACTTTAACACGCTCTTCCCTGCGCGCTCTGCGAGCCTGCAGCTCTTGCTGTATTTCCTGTTTTCTCTCTTCAAATGCATCGAGACAGGCCTTCACTCAATGCGGGCCCCTTACCGACTAGACAGCCTGACCAAGGTGGAGCTGAAGTCGTCTTCTGTTCAGGCTTTGAGCGCTCCGGTTTACCAGCAGTCTTAACATGCTGCTGTTTTCCAGCACCAGACTTCGTGCTACCAGCCGTTTTACCCCTTGGCGGGTCATCACGCTTTAATTCGCTCTGCATTGTGTGAAAATATTGTTGGTACTTGGCACGACCAACGATCAGCTCGTACAGCGCCACGTCGTCCAGCTTTGCATGCTGGTGTGTCACTGCAACGAGGCGCTCTATGTAGACACGCAGTACCGTGAGGAACAGGTTCAAAATAAGCAGCTTTCAGCGAGTCTTCGTACGCTGCCGACCTGCTGCGTCCGTCACGGGTCCTCGGCCGACCCACGCCATGCGTCCATGCTCGTCAACGGGCTGGTTAAAGCTCATGGAGTACTTGACAATACGTGCGTGGATGTCCGCCACCTTCATGTCCATTTTGAGGCTAGCCTGGCCACGCCAGAGACGTGATCATTCATCAGCGTGCCAGCACGGCGCGCGATGTCTTCCTGTAAGCGCGCCTCCGTCACCTTCTTCACGGTGGTGCGGAGCTCGTAGTGCGCCACCGAACCTCAGCTCCATCACCTTCGTCCTGCAAGCCACCGGTCTGCCAATGACTACCACTGCTGCATGCCTTTGTCTAGTCAATCGTACCGGCTCGTGCCGCCGTCCGACTTCACTGCTGCGCCCTCCGTCGGTGCTCGAAGGCACGCGTTCCTCGTCGCACCTGCGTCACGCCAGCACTGCCCGCTTCTGGACTCCACTAGAGGATACCGGTATGGGCCTGGTCTACCAGAGACCAGCCAGTTGTCCTATTGCGTCGGTGTCTGTCGCCGCGGTGTCGTCTGGTACATGCGGCGCCATCGCCGCTCAGCAGCGTATCAACGCCCAAGAAGGCGTTGCTCTCCAAGTCCACCGCGGCGTGTTCGGAGACGCTGAACATGCGATTACCTGGTCGCTCCGTCGCCCGACATCTCCCTGCACCAGGTGCTGTTCGCATTCAACAACCTGTTCCTCCCTTTCGGCGTCGACGTCGCGATCCCGGACCTGCATCAGCCCCATATTTATCACTTCAAGATGCTAACACCGACCACGTCAGCGATGATGGCTCCCATGCATCCGATGAGCGCGATGGTTCCAACAGCCTTGACAGTCGGGACGAACAGACTGACACAGCACGGCGTAACCCATGGCGTAAGGGCCATGAAAATATTTCCGAAGTTCTGGCTGATCGAGTCCGGGAACGGCTCGAGTGGAGTGCTACCCAGCACTAGGAAGACACAGGGAAGTAGCAGACATACGAGTAAATCGGACACACTGACGAGATAGCGTCCGGTCTTGCCGGCGCCCAATTACCGACGTCGCCGCAACCGCTCATTGTTTTAATTGTACAGCAAAATAAAATCTTGACAAGTTTGCTTTGTAATTTATAAAGCAAAATACTATTTCGAAGTCTTTGCTTAGGAAAAGATAAAGCACAACCGATTTACCTGATGAAATGGACGTGCGGCTGAACCTCCACGCCTGGGCTAAAATCCCACATTCACGACCGAAGTAAATCGCGATTTTATACCGTGCGCTGACGGGATGGCGTTATTGCAGCGTTAAGTATCCGTGTAACGAAGTTACATGGTGTGGAACACACAGGGGTACGAAGTACCCGGAGAGTTAGCAAACTCTCAGTACATAAGTTGGAGAGTTAACAAACGCTCAGTACATAAGTTGGAGAGTTAACAAGGTCTCTCAGTACGTTGGCTGAAAGCCACACGTTATGCATTTGATTAGGTTTAACTATGCTAAATAGTTAAAGAGATACATTTACCCCTAGGCGGCTTGGCTGCAATAATAGTAAATAAAACACTTATGGTTTTGAAGCATAAAGTTAAGGTATTAACTTTGAGCCCTGGTCTCGGGCTGTAAGTGTCCTTTGGATAAGGAACTTGTAAGTGTCCTTTGGATAAGGAATATTAGTGACTCTTTGAGTCGAACGTCTTCCTCTGACGCTAAAGCTACGGCAGCCCCGCTACACTTGGTAGCACTTGTAGTCAATCCCGCTCCTGAGTCGGTTGACTATATCCTCTGCGAGGATGGAACACCCCGTGTTCGCGAATTTGCCCCCGGCGCAGCAGGATGCGCGTACTAAGCTTATGTCCTTGCTTGGCCCGGAGGGCGTGGCTCATCTTGCATCACAAGGTCCAGAGGCGGTCACCGCCAGGCTGGAATCGTTCTCCCGCTACGAGAACGCGCTCTTGGAGCATGTCCAAGAGAATATGAGCGCCGCAACGGCGGCGGCGTCGATGACGCGTGAAGCGTCTATGAGACTGAAAGCGCTCATGGTGAGCGTAAAACCCTTCGAGGGGAAGGATGGAGAGAATCGCCTTCTCTGGACCCGTCGAGATGGCCATGGGATCGGCCCTGCTCCAGTCTGAGCATCAGCGCGTGACGCTGGCCATCTCCAGACTTGGAGGTCGCGCTCGCGAATGGGTACTAACGTGCGGCACGTCTGCTGACGCTGCATTTCCCACTTGGGATCAGCTGAAGCAACAGCTTTCGCGCGTGTTCGCGCCGCCTAATCCGACGTACCGTATCCAGTCGAAGTTCCTTGCTACCCGCCAGGGTAAGAAGGAGTTATTGGACTATGTCCAAGTGTTGAGAGCTTTTATCGCCGGAATGGCGGCAGACCCTCTTCCGGAACTGGTCAACGTGACCGTGTTCATGGAGGGACTTCGTGTGAACGCAGCTCGAACAGAAGTGTTCTGTGTACACCCTAACTACTTCGAAGACGGTGAATATGGCATTAAATGCCGAGCACAACTTCAGGTCGGCTCGACCGGGTTGGAGCGCTAGTAGCGCAAGCTCTTCGAGCGGTCCAGAGCCGATGGACCTCAGCTATGCTGAAGATGAAGAAGTGGAGCTTCTTGCTGCGGAGCAGCGCGCCGGCATCCACCGATGCTTTGTGTGCAATAGCACTAAGCACTTGAGGGCATATTGCCCTCTGCGCATAAAGCGCGTGGCCCCGGCGAGCCAACCCTCCGGGTTATCGCCGGGAAACGGCAATTTCCAGTAGGCGCGGGGCGGCCTACTGGGGAAGAATTGAGTTCTGTTGTGCCTCGAGGAGGTAGAGGGCAACGGGGCTCAGCCCCGAAGAGAGCTGAGCTCTCTTACAAAAAGCGTGTGTGCAAGCCGGGCTTGCTGGTCGTTCAAGCGAACGTGAAGGACTTGGCAAAGCTATGGAGAGGCTTGATTGACTCGGGAGCCTCGGGCAACTATGCCCGTCGCTCCACCCTGGAAGGGAGTCAGCTGTATGCTGAGGCACTGGACGTGCCAATGCGAGATACGATTTCTGTCCGTCTCGCGACGGGGACACTGGTAGCTGTGCCGAAGGTCTCTGTCGACCTTGAAGTGAGGTTTGAAAACTTCGATAGCGTGGAACGCTGTTTGGTCTTAGACCTTGATGCGAGGTATGACCTCATCCTTGGCATGGCATGGCTGGAACGCCATGGGCCATGGATCGACTGGAAGTCCAAAACGCTGGGTGCGTCGCACCCTGCTCCTAGTGGAGCTTTGGTGAGTCATGAACCCACCTCTGCTAGAAAGCAGAAGCGCTTTTGGCGCGAGCACGAGGCCGAGGCGGCCGTAGTGCTGGACGTTGGTATGTTCGAAATTGTTAGCAACGAGGTTGCTGTTTGCCCTGAGGGCGTACGTGGTGCGGCGCGTTATCCGCTGAGAAGTGCAGGTCAGCTGCTGAATCCTACTGAGGACGAGCGCGGAGTGGCGCGTAATCCACTGAGTGGTACGAATCTGGTCGATGACCTACCGCTGCGTGACCCGAGGGTCGCGGTCGACTGCGAGTCGAGGCATCATGGGCGTGGCCTAGGAGATGCAGGTGAAGTGACTCCTAGTTCACTGTGTGAAGGTCAAGCATCTCTTGGCTTTCAGCCGAGTGTCTTGCGAGACACTGATTCTCTTTGAGGAGTGATGGTGCTGCTGCACCCGGTGGTGGTGACGGAGATGTCGCCACACCGCCCTCATCCGGCCGGGCTCGGTCGCGGAGGGAGAGGAGAAGAAGACGCAGGGCGTCTGTGACGTCTTCGACGTCAGACGATGTGTCCAACGTGACGAGCGGGGATGCTCCACGTGATTGCTGTGAACGGCTGTATACACTCGTAAACGGAGTGACGGGGGAGGTAGAAGGCGACACCATCCCTGACACTCTGCCCGCTGCAGATGCTCTGCTAGAGCTGGACGAGAAGTCCATTGCCGAGTTTGGCGAAGCCTTAAAGGCAGGCGAGCTAGCCGAGGTGGTCCTGCTGGGACCTGAGGAGGGGTTGAACTCCTCATCCGTCGTGGACGACGCGGTCCTAGAGGACACCAAGAAGGCGCTGAGCGCAAGAAGTGGATCGGCGATCCTCAAAGATCCTTCAGATCCCTTCTACCCGGTGGTGAAAGAGTATGGAGACGTTGTCTCGAAAGACCCACCGACCGGCCTGCCTCCGGATCGAGGCGTGTGTCATGAGATTGACCTGGTTCCTGGAACCAAATACTACGTAACAAGGCAATGGCCTTCTCTGAGAGAGCAGTGTGACGTCATTGACGCATTCTTCCGTGCGAAGCACGAGGCAGGGATGGTGCGTGAGAGTAAGCCTCCGCACTCGACACCCACGCTCTGTGTCAGAAAGCCGAACGGCAACTGCCGCATTGTTCATGCTTTTAACAAGCTAAATGCGGCCACTATCCCGGCGCAAACGCCGATTCCTCGCAAGGATGTTCTGCAGAACAACATGGTAGGCTGTACGTTGTACAGTGCGCTCGACTTGGTCGATGGTTACTACCAATTGCTCATGAGAGCGAGCGACATTCCGCTGACAGCGGTGAGTACTCCGAGCGGTATGCTCTGGGAGTGGCTGGTCATGCCTCAGGGGCTGTCGAACGCACCAGCAACGTTCAATCGTCTTGTGACGCAGCTGTTTAGGCCCCACCGGGCGTACGCTCAAACGTACTTTGACGATATATTCGTCCATAGTCGTGCTGAGCACGGAAAGTCAGACGTGGAAAACCACATTGACCACTTGCGAGCGGTGCTCGAATGCATGCGCACTAATAAGTTGTATGCCGACTTGGACAAGTGCGTCTTTGGCGCGGCGGAAATACCTTTCCTCGGGTGCTTCATTGGAAAGCGAGGCTTAAGGGCAGATCCTGCTAACGTCAAGGCCATCGTGGACTGGCCGGTTCCCAAGAGCCAAAAAGACTTACGCAAGTGGCTAGGCTTAGCCAATTACTTGCCCAAGTACAGCGCGAGCTATGCGGAGATGGCTCGGCCATTATCAGATCTCCTTAAGAGGGACGCACCATGGTGCTGGAACGTCGAGCCCGACGGAGCCTTTGAGGCTGTAAAGGAGAGCCTCCTCCAGGCTCCGATCCTTGCGCTACCGGACCCGGATAGTCCGTTCAGCGTCGTCTGTGACGCCTCCAATTTTGCAATCGGTTGTGCTTTACTCCAAGCAGACGCCGAAGGGCGTGAACGCGTGATTGCGTTTGAGTCTCGCCAGCTCAAAGCTGCAGAGAAGAACTATCCAGTTCATGACAAAGAGCTACTTGCAATGAAGTATGCTCTAGTCAAATTCAGGGTACACCTGCTATGTTCTAAGCCTTTTGTGATCTTTACTGATCATGCGTCGTTACGCACTGCGACACAGTCGCCTCATCTCTCTCAGAGAATGGTAACATGGCATTCCTTCTTTGTCGAGTATAACTTCGAGGTGAAGTACAAGCCGGGGCGGCTTAATATAATGGCCGATGCGCTCTCGCGCAGGCCGGACTACGAGTTAGCTCATGTCACGACAGTGACGTCGTCAGTGCCTGACTTGATACGCGGAGCGTATACACAAGACGACATGTGCGTAGTACTGCTACGGGCTCTTGGGAGCGAAGAGTTTAAAGACTCTGACAAGGAATTGTCTGGGCGCTTACGCGCGAGGCTGCATCGATACTCGCTCGATGGTGGCCTGCTGTACTACAGCACCGACTCTGAGGATAACCCTCGTGTAGTCGTTCCTCATGAT
This sequence comes from Phytophthora infestans T30-4, assembly GCF_000142945.1. Lineage (NCBI taxonomy): Eukaryota > Oomycota > Peronosporomycetes > Peronosporales > Peronosporaceae > Phytophthora > Phytophthora infestans. Next base: position 518,248 of record NW_003303730.1, read on the forward strand.
GAGGATCTCAAGTATCGAATCCTCGATGAGGTTCATGATACGCCCGTGGGCGGGCGCTTAGGTCGGGAGAAGACCTACGGCTCTGTGAGCTCGATGTACTGGTGGCCCAAGATGTATAAGTGGGTCGGCACCTATGTACGCACGTGTGAGACGAGTCAACGGACGAAGTCCGCGCCGAGCACGGCAGCGCCATTGGCGAGTTTGCCTGTCCCTAAGGGATGTTGGCAGTCCATGAGTATGGACTTTGTGTTTGGCCTTCCCAAGGACAAGGCAGGAAACACGAGTATTGTGGTCTTTGTAGACCGATTGAGCAAGATGGCTTATCTAGCGGCGGTGCCGGACACCATAGATGGTGAAGGTACAGCTTTGCTGTTTTTAGACCGAGTCTTTCGCAAACATGGCTTGCCTGAGGCAATTGTCTCGGATCGAGACCCGCGCGTCACCGCAAAGCTCTAGACGTCCCTGTTACGAGTGCTCGGCACTCGTTTGGACATGTCCACAGCGGACCATCAGCAGACCGATGGTCAAACCGAACGCGTGAATCGCGTTGTGGAGGATATCCTCCGAAGCGTATGCGCTGAGGCGCCAAAACACTGGAGCCAGATGCTCTCACTCGTTGAGTTCGCATTAAATAATGCAGTGCACGCCTCGACAGGCTACACTCCGTTCTATGTGAACGGCTTGGTTAACCCTCGCGTCCCACTGACGCCGCCACGCAGTGGCTCAGGGCTTGATGGGGGAGGGATAGCCGAGCGGCTAGCTGATGTCAGCCCTGTTGCGGTTCGCAAGCAAGCCGAAGACTTTGTCTCTTTGAGACTGAGCGTAATGCGTCAAGTACGAGACGCTACGGCTGAAAGCCAAGATACGCAGAACGAACATGCCGATGCCAAGGGCAGACGCAATGTTGAGAGGTATGAGATTGGTGACCAAGTTTTATTAAACGCTAAGAAACTACCTACTCATGCAGTGTCTGCAGTCTTCAAGACGAAGTTAAGACCTCGGTTCATAGGCCCGTTCAAGGTCGTGGCCAGGAAGGGCCTAGCGTATACGCTCAACATTCCGAAGAAGATGCGCACGCATCCGGTCTTCTATGTTGGCTTGCTTAAGCCATATTAAGACCCTGCTTAAGTGAGTGCGGAGGCGTTGACACCAACGGTGGCTGGACCACGGACAGCTGCAGGGCAGCAGGCGGTAGAGCCACAGGAGGCTGAACGACAGCAAGTGGTGGATCCACAGATGGCTGATCAACAGCATGTGGCGAAGCCACAGGTCGCGGAGCGAAGTGCTCGAGATGCAGGAGCAAGGCAAGCTGAGCGTTCAGCCGAGCGACAGGACGCTCAAGGTCCGAGACCTGGTTGTGAGTCAACAGTGGTGGCTCTAACCTATCTACAAGGTGGACCATCTCTTCGAGATCGACCGATGGGCGATGAACGTGAACGTTCGCGTCGTGTACGCCGGCGTCGTATGGACGCAGACGCCGTTCCGGCAAGAGCTGACGCTCCCCGCGAGAGCCCAGCGGAGGAAAGGCCTCCTCCTGCTCTGCTCGATGAGCATGGTGAGCTCCACTTTCACGTGGAGCGCCTTGTGGCGTGGCGTAGACGCCAGGGTCGTACCCAGTACGTGGTGAAGTGGAGGGGTTACCCTCACTCACAGAACTCATGGGAGTTTGAGGTTATCCTCTGGCAAGATTGCCCTGACGTCGTTGACGCTTACGACCGGGCACATCGTGTGCCGAAGCGCCATCATGGCGTGCGACAGCGTTGCCAGGCGCTGGGCGCCTCCCACTAGAGTGGGGAGCGATCAGGTCAGTAGTTGAGCTTAGGCTCTGACCAGTGGCTGCAGCAGCCAGCTCGTACGTATGAGAGGTGCTCGCAGCGGGAGCAGGAGGTGGAGAGACCTCGTGGTGATAGGGACATGATCCCGAAGGAAGCAGGTGCTTCGTGTTGTGCTGAACAAGGTTCAGGCACAAGCGTCTCGATAGACGCATAGTTGTTTTGAAACAACTTGTTTGATGAGCATGATCCAAATGTGGATGCGCTGTAACAGCGAAAGGTGTGTCCGGACGGGGATCGAACCACTGGCCTTTGGCTTGACAGGCCGGAGCTCTACCATTGAGCTATAAGGGCGATGCCCGTACATCAGTCCGAGAATGGACTTCATGGTATGAGAGGGCTGCGCCCGGGTGGACTTGAACCACCGACCTGTGGCATCCAAAGCCGCCGCTCGACCACTGAGCTGAAAGGGCGTTGCCCTTAAGCTTGTCCATTCAAGGACAATCGTTCGTGGAACGAGAGGGCTGTGCCCTGGTGGGTTTGAACCACCGACCTGTGGCTCTCAAAGCCAACGCTCAACCATTGAGCTAAAAGGGTGTTGCCCTTAAGCTTGTCCAAGCGTGAACAATCGTTCATGGAACGAGAGGGCTGTGCCCTGGTGGGTATGAACCACCGACCTATCGCTTGTGAAGCGAGTGTTCAACCGCTGAGCTGTTATTGACGACTCGAATGAGTCAAGAGCATTGCTCTAAGCGGTTTGCAACTCTTGGAGTAGGCGCGGAGCGCGAGCGTAGGTCTGAGACCGCTTGAGAGCAAGATGCGCGCTGCGCTTGAAACATTGGGCCGTGGGCCGACGACGAGAAGTTGGGCATCAACGATGCGTAGGCGTTTGTGAGCTCACGGGCTGTACAGCGCTGGGGTAAGGTGTTGTAACCTCCGCCGTCTTTACAAGACGTGACCTCGCTGAGGAAAGTTTCGACAGCGGAATGTTCTCATCTTAGTGGGGGGAGTGTAACGGGGGTTACATGGTGTGGAACACACAGGGGTACGAAGTACCCGGAGAGTTTACAAACTCTCAGTACATAAGTTGGAGAGTTAACAAGGTCTCTCAGTACGTTGGCTGAAAGCCACACGTTATGCATTTGATTAGGTTTAGCTATGCTAAATAGTTAAAGAGATACATTTACCCCTAGGCGGCTTGGCCGCAATAATAGTATATAAAACACTTATGGTTTTGAAGCATAAAGTTAAGGTCTTAGCTTTGAGCCCTGGTCTTGGGCTGTAAGTGTCCTTTGGATAAGGAACTTAATATTAGTTGATCTTTGAGTCGAACGTCTTCCTCTGACGCTAAAGCTACGGCAGCTACGCTGCAATCCGGCTCTATAAGGCTTTTATTGCAACGTAAAGGACACTTTTGTAAGTTAACCCCTTGGACGCGGAGGGTTGTAATATGATCTTATCCTGTTCAGAACAGCATAACAATTACTTAGATTCATTATGCCACGAAATCCGCAAAAGCGTATCCACGCCCCTTCCCATAAATTGATCGACTGTTATTGGTCCACGTGTACAAATCCAACAATTTAATTGGTTCATGAAACAGGTGGCTTGATGTACCGCGCGTAGAGAGCAGACTCTCATATTTTGGAAAATATAAATTTTGGTTTCCTTGCCGCTTTCGCGCCAAGCCACTCATTCTTCGTTTTTGCCAAGTCAAGCGCAAGAATGACTTACTTTATGGATTTCAAGTCAGTATGGCCACTTCTACGAAAGGAGGGTTGGACGCGGAAGGCCTGCAGCCGGCGTCCAGATCCAGTACGTTACCTTTTTGTCTACTTTGTTGCACCACAGTAATGTACTAACTTGCATAAATGCGTGTAGTCACAACTACCTGAAACCAGGAAGCAAAGTTAGGGGAGGTAAACGCGGCACGGACTATTTCAACGGCGAGGATGAACTACTGGCGTATGTGCGTCGCGATACAGAGCTGTGCGCGCGGCTTAATATCGCGAACGTATGGGTGCGCCCGCCTTCTCAAGCGGGTAAGTAGTATCTTGCTGTTGCTATGTGTTTACAAAAGTGACTTAGTGTTTGTATTGAAATTTAGTCCAAAGCACTATAGGTGCTGCTGCGTCAGACTCTCCCACTCCAGTGCCTGATCAGCCCGAAATCGAGGCTGCAATTGCACCAAAGAGAGATGCTCCTGCGTCAGGTAAAGCGCCGGCGAAGAAACGCGTGAAATAGACATCTACAGAGCAGAAGACTGCAAAGCCTTCTACAACGAAGAAAAAGAAGATGACGAAGAAGCAGCTTGACAAAGAAGCAGCAGATCGCCGTCGAGAGCTCTCGTCGTTCGGTAGAGTGTGGGGAGGCGAAAACGCTCAAGGTACCGCTTCGTTTCAGTGCTGGTGCCTATAAAGATCTAACTGGGTATTTGTAGCAAACGATGGACTTCGTGCAGATCCCCCTCAAACAAATCAAGAACCTGGTTCCATGAGCACTGACAAGAATGGTATAAGAACCCGATAATATGCTGACGTTATGCTAAGCTGACACTGTCGTAATGATTTTTAGATAATGCTGACGACGGAGGACAAGCTAACGCTGACACGACAGGTATAGTCGACTGTTTTTATGCTGACTTGTTCATACGCTGACGCGGTGTGTATACAGAAAACGTTAATGCTGACTTAGTAGCATCTGCTAATACTGACCCTCCAGGTATAGCATTGCTGATTTTTAAATATGCTGACGAATATGTTTGCTAATTCCAAGTGTGGGTTATTGTAGCTATTGATGATGCCAATAAATCTCTAGTCGGACATATGGATGGTGATGTGGATTCAGTCATCGCCGGTAGCAGCGATGGCGAAAACAGTTTTCGATGAGAGTGATGGGGATGATTTGAGTCTGAAGGTGATACTGGCGACACGACCCGAGACGACGACGGAGTGACGATTCCGCCTGCAACAGTCAGCTCATCTCAATTTCGAGGAATCGAATTCGCGGTGATGGAAGCCACTGATCCAAACCTCGTATTGGGAGAAGGTGAAGATTTTCTAGATTCGGACGGAGAAGGGAGTGATGATTTGGTGGAGGCCGCCGAAACATTTGTGGATGAAGATTCCAGCGAGAGTGAAGATATAAACGAGTCAGTCGCAGAAGAGGTCAGTCGTATGATCGGCCGTATGAAGCTACCTGAAATTGATGATATGCGGTTGCGCGTTCAAGGTGTGTATTGTTTTTTTGTTGTGGAACCAATGAGAGTTTATCTAATTGACATTATGCTGACAGGTCGTCTGAGATTTATGACACCACTCAACTTGCTGCCATGGCACAAGATGGCTGGACCGTTCTACCGGACGATACAACAACGCCTATCACTAATGATGCTGGTGTAGACAACATGTACGACGGGTACTGTGAGCCCTCACAAGGCGTCATAGCTGCTTCACAGTCACCTTATCGACCTCTTCTACTATTTCCTGCCCAATCGTGTGGCGGCATGCTGCAAGCGAATCTTACCCGGTATTGGAAGCAAACGCTTGAAGCACGCCTCGAGAAAATGGTACAGCAAGAAGGGAAGGTGATACACCGGCTTCACAAGAGTAGAGAAAAACTGAGAAAGCGCCTGATGAAACTTGATAAGATTCGGCCGCACGAAGTTGTTCAATGGGTTGGGCTGATGTTGGCCCATGCCTTGAGTCCTCGAAAGTTGTTTGAGATGCACTGGAATATGGCCGAGGATGGCCTAATTCCTGCAGGGACATTTGGAAAAGCTATGTCTCGAGACCGTTTTCGGCTCATTACCAGATTTCTGCATTTTACTGACAACGAAGATCCTGCGGCTTCTAGTCATAGGGGCTGGAGAACTCGTTAAGTGTTGGCAACGGTGGAAACCACATTCAAGGAGGAGTATGTCTTGGGTTTAAGAGTGGCTGTTGATGAAGGTATGTTACCTTCGTTCAATCGGCGCAATCCGACACGCATGTACATGAAGGACAAGCCGCATAAGTGGGGAACCAAGTGCGTCATGACGTGCTGCGCCGAGTCGGGCTACTGCAAAAGGTAATGCTGACATAGTCACGATAAATTATTGAAGCTATGCTGACTTAGAGTACATTATTTGATGCATGACAGAGTTGAAGTCGACGTTGGGCGAAAGAAGGACAAGGAGGGTGCTCAATCGATGGACACAAAGAGCGGCCCGGCGGCTGTCATACGAAATATTGCGAGTGTTTTCCGTGGACTCCCTTACCAAGGAAGGCGTCTCGTGGTTGCAGATCGGTTTTATACTTCTGTACCTCTAGCGCAACAGCTGCGGACTATGGGCTTCAATTTCGTTGGGACTATAGAAAAGAATCGAAAAGGGTGGTGCAAAGGGGTTGAATTTCCTTTCAAGATGCGACCAGCAAACTTTACAAGGGGCCCCTTCAAAATGGCGATCGCTAAAAGCAATCCGGGTCTAGTGGCACTGGGCTGGGCTGATAACAGATCGGTTTACTTCCTGGCATCCCAAGTTGGAACAGCTATGACGACTGACGAGTGTTCAGCGCCGTGAAAAGAATGGAGAGCAGAGCACTGTTCCATGCCCGGGGATTGTTGCAGAATACCAGCGCTTCATGGGTGGTGTTGATCGCCATGATCAATTGCAACTTCAGTCGTACTCTATGCAATATGCAGCAAGGTAAATGCTACCCTGACAATGTCAGCTTATGGTCTCTAATTTATGCTGTTCTGTATACCAGATTTCAGAAATACTACAAGAGTCTCTTCCTTGGGCTATTAGACATGGCCATGGTGAGCGCGTACATTGTACATTCGCTGTTGTAGGAGGAACAGAGCAAGAAGAAGATGTCGCATTACGTGTTCTTGGCAAGAATGCACAAGCAACTTATCCTCCAAACACAGACAGCATTTACAGAGACAACCGGATTATCTCGACCTACTAATACAGTTACTGAACAATTTACTGTACATGGCGGACATGTACTAGTTCAAACGCCAGATACGCGCATGAACAACGGTGTCCAGAGGCTGAGACAGCGCCAGTGTAAAGTCTGCTCCTGCTACAAGCCTGAAGGTAAGCGGCGTGGGGGGACATCGACATTCTATTGCCCAAAGTGTTCGGAGGACAAGAAGGGTGTGGTGGCGCTTTGCAACAAAGTCCGAGGGCATCCAGCAAACAAGATATGGCATATCCTGTGGCAGAACTGTGAGTTTTCGCCAAAGGAGAGTCACATTCGGGACCGTAGTCTTGCCAACCCGTAGCTAACCTTGTCAATACACGTACCTTCACAATCTCAACCATTTATTGGCACCGTACCTGCACATGCGTTCGCCTCTGTTAGCTCTCACTTGGCCATCCAGTTACTGCCACTATGCCGCTATAGTTTGCACCGCTGCTTGGGTTTTGTTGGGGGAAGGAGGGAGATGTTTGTCTGTGATGCGTGTGCTGTGGTTGTCTCCAAATTTAGAGCTTGCATAGAATGACCAGGAAACAGTTGATTGGAGAATTTTAAATCCGCTGATCACACCATCCCCTTCTGCGGAATAATTATCAAGGAGGTTAGCTACATTCGTTGCTAAGAAAGTGCATTTTTAACCTTGAATTAATTATATCATATTTTAACGAAGTTATTTTCTTATACCCTCCGGGAGGGTATATGCATTTTTCTTAGCCTATTCGTGTCACACCTCCGCGTCCAAGGGGTTAAGCCAGTATTAGTACTTAGTCGGATATTCAAGGTAAAAATCTCGTATTCGAGAGGATGGATGTCATGGGCATGAAAATCTTAAGTTGGAGGTGCTATTAGGAATTCTATAATCCTCCTAAACCCAGGCCTTCTGGGCATTAACCCTATAGGGCCGAGCGAGGTTAAGCCATGCTTGGGCCTGGGTTTAAGCCCGTGTGCTTCGCACACGGATCTTGAACCACAGGCATCATTTGGGCTTAGTCCCAGATACGCAATTTCACCCCCATCCCAATCATTTAACGTTGCATGACCCATTTTCCTGCTGATGTGCCTTCCGAGAGATCAGAGTTCAGTCACCCTGACGTTTGCATCGTTCTCACACTACTGGGATACTATCACAGAGGCCTGACGAGCGAGGTGCTTCGAAGTACGTTTCAGACTTTGTTGCGGCCGAATGTCTCGATGAAGCAGCAGCTGTATGATCAATGGTTCAAGAGAGTTAAGTCGGGTCTAAGTGGTGAAGCTCGCAAGGCTTTGGTGCTACATGGACTTGCCGATGCTCGGCAGTTTAAAGCGCTCTGCCAGGTCTACCGGTTTTGTATGGTAGCCATCAATTTTTTACTCAGCACTTGTGTATTTTTAAGGACACATAGCAGTACTCGCAATGTTTGTCCAGAATGGAGTGGATTTCTCGCTGCAGGAGCGAACAACATCGGATTCTCTGGAGCGAACGACAATCGCCATCTCCTCCCTCTCCCAGTGACGCAGCGTGGGCCAGAGGCGCCTTCGTTGCTGGGCACTAATGGGGAAATCATCGACAAGATCCTGCAAGTGGCTTACAGCTACGAAGTGATTCATCCAGGCCCCGAACGTTTTTCGATTTCATGACAGAGTGTTTTTTATTCGCCATGGATAAGAAAGCACAAGCTCTAATTGACACTGGGGCTCTCTTTGCTGGCGTGGCCAGCCACGACGCGACAGTCGGGACGAGAACAACTGCTGGATGATCGCAGAGATGGCTCGACGTATCGAGGTGCCTCTGAAGAAGTTGTAGATGTTGGAGAAGGAGACGTTCGTCATCTTTGATGATAATCGCTCACAAAGTTCCGACATGAAGTTGCTTCCAGATGCCGACGCCGTACTGACGGCTGTACTGACGTTGGGACCGATCTTACCAAGGACAAGTTGATGCAGGGAGCTGGAAGCTCGGATGCAGCCAGAGTCTTTGGATTGCAAAGCTTCGATGAGGTTGCGCAGAGTATTCTCCAGATTGGCGGCCAACGTGGGCTCTCGAGCGTTTCCGCAATCGATGTGCTGAATTGAGTCATGAATAACGCTGAGGCGGTGCGTTGGTCCCTCGAGTAGGCTGATAGTGAAATCCACTTTTGAATAACTCAGCTCTATCGAGACAGAGAGCTGGTCGACGAGCACTGGGAACTTTGACGTTGTATCGAGAGAAGCTGCACGTTGACAAGCTGGCCCAAGTGATTCGATCTAAGGTTCTATTGGCTTTCAAAGACTCGGCTGATGAGCCGGTCAGCGAGATCTGTGGTCGAGGACTCATATTTGAACTTGACGATGAAGTGTGCATCACGTCCCACACCTAGAAATGCGAGCGAGAGCTGCAGATTAAGAGTAGGTGCAACAAGAAATAGAACTCCAAGTGATAAAGTGCTCTTCGTTGAGAGAGAAGCGGTGGGCGTATGATAAAATCCTGAAGACCAAGTCAATTGAAGACCACAGTGGAGCTGTCCACGTGTTCGAGATCTCGCAATTTATACGTCGATAGATATCTCCGAAAGAAATGGGAGTCTATGGAAAGATCAATTTCTGCACGACAATCCAGACGCCAAGTGATGCGAGATGCTTGAGCGAGCTCCTACGAGTAATTAATGTCGTGATGGTTTTCACGAATGGCGACATGTTGCTAATGTCGGAGTGCGAAGCTGACCACATTCTGGAGCTGCTCTGAAAGGCGGCTCGTTGAGACACAACCGCATGCTGATTTTGTAGCTTCGTGAATCTTGCCTTGCTTGTTAAAGTCTGTGTCGCGATGGTGTATCAACCAAGTTTCTCGACGCGCATCTGGCACTTGGCCCGAGTCTTGGTCGAGATCTGCCACTGCTGGCGGTGATTGCGTGTCGTCTACAGCTGAGAGACGATGTCGGCGAAGCACCAGGAAGATACATTCCGTGAGTTTCTTGGTCCTTTGGCTCAACGAGAAGCCACACTGAGTAACTTTATCAAGTCTGTGGACAAGATCGTTCCTACACGAACTCTGCTGCTGCATGGATCTAGAAGATTACAAGTAAACTGCATGCTCGAGGAAAGCCCTTCATAGAACTACATGTAGCTGAGCTGTTTTAGTTTTACTCCAAGATTGAACATTAGTCTCTATTCTCCACCAGGAATCCCAGCTGATAAGAATGGCCCTCAGGGCCATTCTTATCAGCTGGGATTCCTGGGATTTCGGAACCCTCGCTTTTCATTGGTGTACGAACATCTACAAAAGTTGGGCGAATTGTGCATAAACAGAAAATCTGAATTACCGTTCTCCGATCCCATAAAAAAAAGTTGGGGATCGGAGAACGGATCCCCGAGCTGGGATCCCGAGATCGCAGGCTTGGCATCCAATCGTTTGTGCTGTGAGTTTGGGCCAAGTAGGGTCAAAGTCTGTTATTTTTAAAATGGACCTCGACAACCTTTTGCCCTGTACGCTGGTTGTGAAGGAAGGTCACAGAGGGAGCCCGCCCCTGCACAGCTGAATAATGAAACCGCAAGTGTGCCAGTCGACGACACAGCGCTTGTAGCAATCACAGCCCATGCAGACACCGAAGCAGACGATGAGGTCACTGACCTGGCGCAAGAACCACCCATTTCACGTCAAGACGGTCTAACAGAGCCATATACAGCATATAAAGCGCTTAAGCTGCGTAAGGAAGTGTATCGCAGAGGACTTCGTCCCACCAAAAAGGGCCCACAGGCCAACTGCACCAAGGCTGGTTACATGAAGCTACTCAGGAATTTCGACAGGACCTATCAGCTCTACGATCAAATTGCAGTCGGCTGTGGCGGCCAAAAACGAAAGGCGAGCCCCGACCAAACAATTAAAACGAAGCACTGTATGTTCAGGCTCCTGAACGTCATTTTTTCGGACGATTTTGCAACTCGCCTGACCGAAAGTAATGGACCTGTGACCCACATGGATCTTGATCGGGGAGCTGTGAACGAAAGATCACAGTTTTGGACTGATATTGCCGATAGTTTCGCACAAGAACGCTTGGAATATGGGTGGGTGGTCGCAAACCATCCGAAGTTCAGCGGCATCGATCCTTCGATTACAACCGCCTACAGCAGCAGCAAGCTTCGAGTTATGTGGGGAGAGATTACATCGGAGTACCAGCGTTGCCGTATTAACTTCACGCAATCCGGAACTCACGATCCGGATTTTTTCAACTTTTGTTATGGCCGAATTGACATTTGGTATCTTCATTTTTGGTTGCAGAAGAGACCAAATCTACTGACAACTATAGCTGGCCGACTGCCCAAGACTGCCCAGGTCGACTTACGGAAGCCAAGGATCGACCCGGCTACGCCTGAGCGGCGACCACCCACCTTAGCGAATGGATCCGCTACAAAAAGGAGAGATGAGGAGTTGGCTCTCTTGCGCGAGATGGTCGGACTAGTTAGAGGTGGAAACAATGGGGCCGACCACGCAGGAAAGGTTGATCGAGATGGTCTGCTTCGCCAGCTCAAGACAACTATTGAGACGATGGGGCTACTTCAGGTACAGCTGCGGGGTACAGACGACGCAGATCAAATCGATGACCTTCAAGCAGACCTTGATTTTTTTGCCGATATAAAAAACAAAATCAAAGAAAAGCTCCGTTGCTAAACTTACAAGGTCGAGTCTTCTTTCTTCGTTTAGCTGGTATTTTCATCAATATCAAATAGCGACTTGGTATCTAAGCGGGTGGGCTCTCCTCCCGTTGCCTGCGCTGTAAATTGTAGGTTGGACGAACGGCGTTGCTACCAGCAATCCTCTGCACCACGATGTCACGAAGGAGACTGTTCGCACCCACACGAACGATAGAGTCACTTGAAAGATATGCTGCAGTGTCCTGGAAGTAAATAGGCTTAACCTCGCTCGCACGGACATGGTCATTCTTGTTGCGTCGCAATCGCTCCGTGATGCAATAGTTATGAAGCTTCTGTGCTGTCAATATGCGTTGAGTAGTGTACTGTAGACTTCCTTCCATGGGGCTGCGAAAGATCCTCCACTTTGTAATTAATAGCCCGAACGCCATCTCAATTCTAATCCTGAGCTGACTGAGGAAGAAGTTGAACGTGTCTTCGGCAGAGGGAATATCCTTTCCCGGGAAGGGTGTCAGCAGGTGCTCCGACAGCATGTAAGCGTTATCACCTAATAGATATATTCCAACTGGGAGATTCTCCACGCGCTTGTATAAAGCGCTCTCTTCGTAGCTTATTAGATGACTCACACTGCCTGGACATACGGCTGACACGTACGTAAACCGCGACTCGTAGTCGCAAACGCATTGAACGTTAATCCCAAACGCTTGGTAGTGACCGCTAAAGTATTTTCGTTGCCCAGTCCCCTGTGTATCTGTCTCCGTTGGCGCCCGTATGCGACAGAGCCAACCGTCAATGCACCCTACACATCCTGTCATCTCTCCACAACTACTCAGCGGGCCAAACCCTTCGGTCATTGCTTTGATATCTCTTTCAGTGTCCGGAAATAATATAGCCAAACTGGGATGGTCGCAGTTTAATACAGCATCAACTCCTTTCTGCACGAGCCGATAGTAGCTTGCTATTGAGACTCCGCCAATGCGACGCACGTCATGGTACGACCCACCCGCTAAACTGCGGATCATCATCTGGACTATCTTCTCTCGCAATACAGTACTGCGGTAGTCCATGACCAGGCAAGGAGCGAGAATCTGAACTAACTGCTCGAAAGAGCGCGAGGACATGCGATAACACGCATTAAACGCACCCTCGCGTAGAAGACGCTCGCTCTCAGCGTCCCAGTCCAGCCTTTCCCGAGTTAGCTTGGGCTCTCTTCCCTTTCTTAGCTGCACGAACAGGTATAGCGCCACCAGCGCTGCGCTCTTCCGTGCGGGTGTGAGTGGTAGACGCATCACTCACTCCCAGTAGCAGGGGGCTTTCCACAACTCGTCTAAATACATTGAACAACGGCGCAATTCAGATATTAGCACACGCTACGATCATGTTATTAAGCACAATACCCACCGCAAGGTGTGCGTGACGTGGGCGTCCGCCGTAGACTGTGTGCGGCAAAAATCACAGTGCCCGTTGCGCTGCCTTCTTGTCGCGGAGACGATCGCTTCTGCTGTGTGTTAATGTGCCACACACTGTACACCAAGTACCCAGCGATCGACTCTTATCAGTTCCCCGGCACACCTTCCCCTAGTCGCCGACGCTGGGATCGGTACCCAGCTGATAAGAATGGGCCTCAGGCCCATTCAGATGGACCACACTTCGCATACTTTCGCATCGGAAGCACATCCGTGTGGTATTTCTCACGTAGATACAAAGTACTTGATCAGAATGCTGGTGAACAGGTTCTTCATGATGGTAGCAAAGTATTTGAGACGGAAACCCTCATAGGCATCGCCACGTCCGGCAGTCCGACGACGTTCGTGCTACTCGACATACGGAACTGGTCGGTGAGGAAGCTTGGCTCTCCAAGAATTAGGTACATGCACCCCGGGGGCGCTGTCACCAGAGCCCTCGAGGTGCCGTGCGCTGCTTACTGCTCCGCTAAAATCACGTGGACGGCCTCCAGTCCGCCGCGTTACAGATCGCGGAAGTCTTTCCTGCTAATTTACATGTACAACAACTTCGCCAAGTCTACAGAACTGGTAGGCACTAAAGAGGACGTGGCTGGCTTTTTAAAGGCCTCTGGGGTTCCCCTACCTGATAAGCCCAATCCCCATTATTAATAATCATTTTGACCAATTGTACCTCCCAACGGATCTCTAATCCATTCCAAAATCATCGGGTTATAATGTGGCTAAGCAGCCAATTCGTGGAAAAGTGTCGCAGATGCTTATTTAGTGCCGCTGATGCTTCTCGGCATTCATTTCAAACGCAGCCTTTCCCTGCTCAAAGTGCAGCTGTGCGTGCGTTTCAGGAGCAGTAGCATTGTATTCTTGCGGTTCGCCATGCACCTGTGAGACGATGCCACACTGGGAGGGAGGGGGGGTAGATAATGAATGAAGCCTTGGTATGCTGCGGTGATGCGGAGCTTGCAGTAGTACAGTAGGGGATGGACCATATAGGCTTTGCAATAAATCCGGTTTTAGCCTTCGAATTACTTGGCACAAGATCGCAACATTCTTGCGGATTAGGGTGACCAGGCAATCTCAATCACAGAACCCCCAAACTTATTCATCGATCGCCCTTATTGGACCCCATATGATTGGACAATACCAGTGCAGAACCAGCCTCATTGTAACAGTGCTGGCAGTGGTATTAATAAGATACGACGTCTTTACAATGGACATGTTTAAACAGTGTCTAAGGTGTCCATTGTGTACAGTCAGCGACCGAATAGCGGACTCCGCGTGCAGACAGGAAAAAAAATCAGAATGGTTCATTATGAGCAATATGCCGATTAGTGTGCTTTGCCCGATTAAACGTCTTAATAATTTCAAGTGAAAACCGCACTCGTTATTATCCGTAGATGTCTTTTGAGTGACTGTAAAAAGGGGAATAGACGCTCGGTACAAAATGTTCAAACAAACCGACGTCTTAAACGTTCTTTGAACAGACGTCTTTACCAGCACTGTTATAATTTATAACAAATAATGAATGAGCAGTGTTTACAATAGGATATCAGAACAGTATACCACTGGAAACTCCGCAGCATTCCGCTTCCTTCATTATGCCCCCCCTCCCAGTGCGGCATCGTCTCACACAGGTGCATGGTGAACCGCAAGAATACAATGCTACTGCTCCTGAAACGCACGCACAACTGCACTTTGAGCAGGGAATGGCTGCATTTGAAATGAATGCGGAAGAAACATCTGCGGCACTATTCCACAAATTTGCTGTCTTAGCCACATTTTAAACTCAGTGTAGCAAGAAAAGTTAAGTACAATTGCTAGTAAACAACTAATGTGGATTCATAATATTCACGTTTACTCGCGCGAGTCAAGCTGAATCGTGGGTCAACTCCGTCTAGCTCGCGCGAGGTAAGTTGAGCTGAGGGTCAATTCACATTAACGCTAATGTGTGTATGGGTGAAAAAATTCAATGCTATTTCTAAAATCATGGTGATACCTCACTTTTGCTACTGTAGATTTAGCCACAATAACGGGAATTTCTCCTGTGCATGCATTTCAATATCTATCTAGTTGATCAAATAATTTTCCGTCCTCATAAATAGCTTGATTTCAATAAAGGCGATCTGTCAATAAATTTGGGGGTTCTGTGATTATCGTCTCCAACCGTAATACACAAGAATCTTGAGATCTTGTGCCAAGATCGCTGCAACCATGTAAAAAGGTCATTGCAAGGGTATAAGGACAAAGTAAAAAGTAGTAAATACATTGAAGAGTGCCATTTATAATCACTAACCGGGTAAGAATGAATGTCGTTCCTTGTGATTTGCCTCCGTTCCGCTTGCCACCGGCTCGCTTCACTACTCGCCTGGTAGGCTGGCTGAGGCGGGCCCATAGAACCCGCAGGGTTGCAGAAGGTGCCGATTTGGACCGCCTCGCTGCCAGTTGAAATATTTAAATTATTTTATTCAATGGAAGGTATTAACGATACAATAGATTGTTGTAGGTACTTCAGGCCTTCGAAATTGCTTCAGACCGCACAAAACAAGGGGGAAGTAACTACCCCCTTGTTTACACTTCGAAGTACTCGGTACAGTATTACAGTAAAAAAGGTATTAAGAAAATAAAGGGCAGATCACGAGAGAGGAATAATTGATTGCGTTAGGTGATGATGGGTCACTAATACTGCACACAAGAATCTTAAAATCTTGTGCCAAGATCGCTGCAGCCATGTAAAAAGGTCATTGCAAGTATTTAAGGACAAAGTAAAAAGAGGTACTGTAAGTGCATTGAACACGCTACCTGTAGTTCTGTGTGTACTTATTACGCCGGTTTCAGGCCTACCGTGCAAAGGTGGGATGACAACGCATCAAAAACAACGTTTTGCATGATACATGTAGCGGCGCTCATTTTCGTAGCAGCGGCGAGGTATCGGTCATTTGCATCCAATGAGAAATCACCATCCGTGTTATCGGGCTGAAAGTCGTTGTACTCGTCTTGGACATCGTTGTAAGCGTTCGGATCTTCGTTTGAATACTCGGTGCCTCCCTGAGCAGCCTTACGACCTTCTTATTCAGCTAGTAGGTCATCCACCGTGGCTTCAATGAGCGTCACGCTTGGTTTGTTGCGGCTGTCATCGCGGCGACGGTCATCACGCCGGTTGTTGCGGGCGTACGTATCGTCGCGTCGCGCGTCACGATTCTTCGAGTATCGATACTCACTGTCGCGCTTAATCATTCTCTCCTTGCCCTTGAGAACGTCTTCAATGATCTCTTCGAGCTCATGAATGTCGGCGACTCGAGCGTGGTAGAGACTCTGCGCCAGCTTGTCATCTTCGCATGTTGCAAGAAACTGCTGTACGTGTTCTTTCGCGTCGCAACCACTCTTCTCGAAGTGTAGACGGGCGGTCCAAGCGTAGCCATTCAGCCTGTTTATGTAGTCGCACAGATGTTCGTTACGTTCCCGCTTGGCAGAGTAGTAACGTGACAGTGCTGTCTGCGTGAACTGCGAGCAGTAATACCGGATAAACGCATCACTCAGTAGCTTCCACTTGCGTTTCGTCTTCTTCGGAAGTTGACGGAACAATTAATGGCTCCGTCCCGGAGACTAAGCTCAAATGGAATGCACCATTTGTCGGCATCTGTGTGGGCTCCAGTCATTTCATAGACGAACCCACGGAGCCACTGCATACAGTTCTCGCTCTTGTTGCAAGAGCCTGAGAACGGTGTGATGCGATCCAACGGTCGGTGCGATGCCATTTCAATCCTCGGTGTCGGGTCCACGTCGTTCAGCGTCGCCAACACATTCATCTGACGCATCAACCCGACTTGCGGATCTTCCTCGTCGAATGTACGCACCGAAATGTCATCGTCACTTGATGAACCGTCGCTGTCGACTGGACGACGTCCGGCACCATCTTTGGGAGCTCATGCACCGCCTCGACGACCGAACGAACCCGCGTTACCAGCGTGAACACGCTGCATACGGCTCTTCGAACGTGGCGTAACCATGTGCGAGTCTTGAAGTACGGTGAAGCTTCGGTAGTGCCAAATGCACCACGCTCAGCGCCACGCTTGGTCAGAGGAGTACAGTCGTGTCGTTGGGGTGTCTGCGGCAGTGGAATCGTGGACAGATCTTCATCTTGAAGAATCGTTCGAATTACAGGCTGCTTACCAGCGTTGATGCCAACAGCGCCAAACGCCTCCCGAAGCTTCTTCTTCCATTTCTGGAGAGCAGCTCCGGCTTCATGTGGACTCCAATCCTGGAGCGACATCGTCGATGGGTACGTCTCGTTCTCGAACCCCAGCGACAGCAGTAGCGAAACTGAATCCTCGGCGACTTGGCTAGTCGAAACCGAGTTGACTGGGTATTGAAGTTCCTGCGCAAGCGCAGGCCAGTCGGCTTTTTTCTTGGGGATGGGCTTGAACAGCTGCATCCACTCATCATTCTGCATCAGCGCTTGTACGCGGTCGAAAACGCGCTTGGCGGCTGGTGTATCACCGTTGATAGGTGGGCGAGGTGCCTTCAGCAGTGCTGAATGCTTTGCACTCGCCACCGAAGGCTTAGAACCCTCGGTCCAATCGTCATAATCTTCGTAGGCCGGTTCCGATCCCGCAACATCATCGAGCTCGTCGGCGAGGTTCCTCTAAAGGGACCTGGTCGCCCCGCTCAGCCCAGATGATAGCGTGGCCGTCTCCGACGTCGCTGCGTCTGGCTCTGAAGCCGGCCTCTTGTCTTCGTAATCTCCATAATCGTGGGCGTCAGGACCGATGCCCGCTTCGTCGTCGAAGCTCACGGAAAGCGCGGTGGTGGCTGCACTGCGCGCAGCCGGGCTTGAACTCTCGTTGCGAGCCCTGCCAGACTTGGCAGGCGTAATTGGCACCGTCGGCTGTCCTTTCGCCATGTTTCTTGCTTTCGTTTTCTTGTTTTCTTCTCTTGGTAGCTCGTAAGCTGGAAGGCCATAAAAACAGTTCACAATGGTCACAATCTGTTCCCGGATCGCGGCACCAGTTGTGGTGTTGGAGTTCCCATGTGAACTCTAGCTACAAATGCAGTTAGGACGCTCCCACAACAATACGTCTACTAGGATAGTAAACGATCGTTCGGGCGGACCTGAAGACCCCAGTTCTGCCCTTGCACCCGGACAAACTGGACCTTGTAAACTACTTAAATAGGCCAACCAGTAAAAATAAGAACACGCTACTAGCACGAGCAAAACTAGTGAATCCTCGTGGTCCCAACAGCGGAAGGGTACCAGGCACGGGTAAGAATTTTACGAGGTCACCGAGTGTTCAACACTCGGTTGAAAGAATAAAAGGGATGCAATACAAGCACTCTCAGTCGTGCAAATAGGCAACAATAAGCCGTCACGTAAAAACCTCCCGATAGTAATCGGCCAAAATACACAGTCTCTTGGCCTTGCCAGATGAATTCTCGCTACAGAGCTTCGAGTTCACCGACAGGCATAACACACTCAAACAAGCTTGACCAGACGCTTATTTTGAAGCCGGACGTCGCTCTGTGTGTTTGAGGGGAAATTCTGTTCTGTATTTAAGCTTACCCTTTCGGGTCTATTCCTAATAAGAAGTCCTAATCAAGTATACAAATGAACCAATTAGCGGTGACCCGGGTCACCAACTATTATTAGAGCAATATCTGAAATATTTATTTAATTTTAGCACCAGGGACTTCAGTACCATTTCTCGTTTGGACTGCGATCCTTCCACTGTTGGCTCAAATGAGCGACCCTCCTACGACAGAACGACGAGCTGGCGGCACAGGTGGCTCGAGTCAGACTGCACCACGAAAGAAACAAAAGCCTCGGAATAGACTTACTGCATTTGAGCGTGCTTGTGCCCTACTTGGCACTGGGAAAGTTGAGCAGTAAAACTCAAATCGTTGTCGTTAAAATATTTCTCGATTCCTGCCGAGTATTTAACTTATTATCCGGATGAATCAGCATTCAGCGAGAAAAAGGACGAGCCTAGTGACGCTAACAAAGGTGCAAGAAGTACGAAGAGAAAAGTAGCTGTAGGAGTGCAAGCAAAGCGACCAATTGGACGATATCAGAAGCAACAAGCTCATACAACAAAATTCACATTTATCCTGCGCTTTCTGACCACAAATACCAAGCAGCCTGCATATCGATGATTCGAATTCGGGCTCTTCTAGCAGTACAGTGATGACTAATGACCACGCCGTCGATGCCAAAAACAACAATTCAGTATCGGCAACCTCAGATATTGATGGCGACACCACATAGTTTAAGAACGAGATCATTTAGCTTAACTCGGACGTTGGATCGAAGCTGCAGTGCATCCAGAGTTGGCAAGGAAAGGATAGTCGGCATTGCCTGATTACAGAAACTTATATAATGCATATGTTTTATGACAAAATAGTTGAGTACCGGGTCATTGGTGTGATCCGGGTCACCGCCAACTGTTTCAAATATCAAGTGAACAATGATCCGTTATGGATCTTCTTGCATGCCAAGCGTCGTCTGCACCGTCGCATGGGCATCTTTAACGGCCCGCGCCCTGTCCCAGACATTGTACGTGCCTTCCAAGGGTCGCTGAGTCTTTCGCGAACTCATCCCAACCGCCACTGAGGGTTCGTACCGTAGATGGCCCGCTGAATGCGAATCCGGCCAGTCCATTATTAATCAGCCTGGATTCAGTGACATATGAACCGTATCCAGTATCCGTTGAGAGCTCGGTAGTGACGCCGTCGCCTCCCTTGCACCTTGGCGTCACCGTTCATCACATGACCGAGGGTTCGTCGCTTGAACATCTTGGGCGGTGTCACATCTTTGTCGACGGGTGATAATCCGCTACTACGGAGAAATCACTACACCACAGAAGACGCACCTCCTCTTTGCGTACATTATGCAGGTTCGCGTCTCTTTCCTCGATGCTTCGTGCGTAATCCTCTGACATGTCCTTCTTGAACCTGTTCCATAGATTTTGGCATTACCAGGCATCGCGGAAACCAAAATGATGCCGAAGGGTTGGCGTATCTGATACGGCATCTTGACCTCGGCGGCTTCGCGTAAGCAATGTATCCACTCTTCGTCATTTTCCAAATACCCAAGCGCCAAAGCTGCTTGCTGATACGTAGGATGCTCAGTACCATCAGCTGTTCGAAAAAGATCCACAAAGGACCTAGGCGAGCGTCGGTTACACAGGAGAAATCGCAAGTAGAAGCGTTCCTTGTCCCTGCGGAGAAATGTGTACCAAGCGTCCCAGAGAAGCAACGTACTTGTTGTACGGCTCCCAAGTCTTCTGTTCCGTCCACCTGTACGTCCACAGTACAGCTTGGTACAGTAGATTGGCCGTAGCTTCTGGGTTACGCGCGCACGGCTTGAAACCTTCCGTCAGCATTGATCTGTCCCCGCGGTTAATCATGTTGTGGAGCTAGGGAGGGTCGTCGCTTGGTTGCGATAAGCAACCATGCTAATTCCTTCCAAATGGATAGGTCGCGTCATAACAGAATGCGTTGATCCTTGTGTTGGATGCATGAATAGCCGCATGCAGGCTTGTACCGGAGAAATATACCTCCCGAGCAGATACTGAATAATTTCATTCGCCCGAATCGCTTCGCCTTTAATCGAGATTGTCGTCATATCCGAGCCCTTGTAGACGTCCTTGTAGATGTACTTGATGTCCTTGTTCGTGACACAAACTTCGGCGTTGATGTGGCAGTTGAATTTCTGCGACAGGAACGGATTGTACGGGACGCCCATTGATTAATGGTCGCGCTGTCCCATACTTTCCCTTATGGAACAAAATTCCATTCGGACGGCGACCACGCTTGTACGTGGGGTATTTGTAGGGGATCATCACCGTTTCGTCCGCGAGCGCCTTTGGAAACTTCTTGGAACACCTTCCATTCTTCATGCACGGGCAGTTCGGGTTGTGTTGACCACAGGGTCCATGCAGCATATTGGAAATCACTGTATCGTACAACTCGGGGTACTTCTCTCTATCCGGGAGCTCCGCGGACGCCATCTTACCGACGTCTTCCTTGGAAGTGGGCTTGTCCTTCGAACGCAGAATAAGCAGTATGTGGGCGTGAAGAAGACCATTCTTCTGATATTCCACTAGGGTTTGGGGTTTAGGGTTCGAGCGGCTTGAATCCGCAGCACACCTTCATCGAGATCCTTGTTAAGCGCTTTTAATTTCTCCATGAACACGCGGGCCATGATGTCCGGTCCGTCGGATGCCTTTTCCCCACGGCGCAAGTTTTCCTTGGTCCCAGGCCAGTTCGGGTTGCATACCACCGCAATGAACAGGTATGGGGCTCCTGTTTCACGGACGATCGCCATGGCATCCAAGAAGCGTTGGTACATGTAGCGGGGGCCACCTGTAAACTTCGAAGGTATGATGATCTTGTGTCCAAGCTCACTCACATCTGGATCCGCTGACGCCTGCTCCATTATATTCCCACGCCAAGTCCTTCGTATGGCCGCCTCGTCGTCAGCTTCCATTCTGTGGATTTCAACAGACTCGCCACGGAACGCGTCCGTGAGTCCCTGGAGGGTTTCCAATCGGTACTGGAGCTGGTGTTCTTGATAAGGCGCAGGCATTCTTACTCGCATTTGGACCATTGCTCAACGCGGTATTGCTGCGTCAGTCCCACCGCACAGGATAAGAGAATTACTAACCGTCTGGTCGTAAAGCGGGTACGCCTCATATTCCCGAATGGACATCATTAACGGGTCACCGTGGCGATCGACGGGATTAACAACGTACGGGATATCATAAGTCCAGCCATTCCCCCTATACGGAAAGACTAGAGGGTACTGCAGCGGGTCGTAGGTAACGCTCGCCTCAAAGATGCGCATGAAACCTCCTCCTGTCGTGTGAAGGATATTCCGATGCTCAGCCGCGTTTGTGTCGATCACAACGGCCACCACCTCTGATTCAGTTGGGTATTATTCGTCCCCGGATTCGCATTCCGTGTGACGTGCAGGCGCAGCTTAAGGTGACCCCCCCTCCAAGAGATTACTCAAGGCTAATGACCGATCATGGTCATCAACGTCTTCACCTGCCGCTCCGCGTCGTTCGAGCTCCCAGATGGCTGCTGCATACGCCTCCCAACCACGCCGTACCTAAAACCTACGCGCGTTGATAAAGTCTTGTGTGTACGGGTTGCACCATCATCGGGTCAATTTTTATCCATAACGGCGCGATCGAGACCTTGCATCATGTCCATATGGCTTCGTACACGTGCCTTCATATCTGGATCGTTTAAGTATACTTGGCCATACATGGAGCGACCGAAGTTAGGAGGTAGTAACGATCCCATGCGATGGCACACTGACCCTAGTACACGGAAGTTGTAGAAACCATTCCGTGTCATGCTTTCGTCGACGTTGAGAGGCCGAGATTGTGAAGCTCCTATGGACATAAATGCGAATACGTTGTTGTAGGCCCGGATCGACCGCATGAAGGTCGGGTTTTCGAAACGTGTTAGAAGCGAATCAGGTGCTGTTCTCAAATACGGAACGAACACCAGTCCGTTACGACAGCAGCATCCATCCATCTCCTGCGAAAACTTCCAAGCGTTGCAGTAGTGACAAACCCGCTCGTTCTTTCGGTTGCCGTCCATGTAACGCGTAAAGTAGTGGCGGCCCGCAGAGATTCTAGAAGGGTCAAAATCTTCGTGATAGGCGAGGCTCTTCTTATACCGCCGAGCCGGCCGACTAAACCGCTCTTTTTCTTTTCGCTGCTCTCTTTGTTCTTCCGTCATGGATTACATTATATCTCTTTGCGCTGCTGTGTTTCGATCGCGCTCTGCTTGACGCTGCTCATCCGTCATGCCTTCCCTGCGAGCTTCGTATTGGACTGCATCGCGAATCCTTGTGTTTTGAATGTCCTCCTTTGGTCTCATGGCTCTGTGGTTGGCTTGCTCCTCTCGTATGCGTGAAGAACCTCGAGGTCTTGTGGCACCATTAGACCCCGTCGTACCCTTACTGGCTCGGCATCTCGTCCGCGATCTCGAATTACCTGAGATTCGGATTTGTTAGCTCTACGAATTTGCTTTTCCTTCGCTCGTGCCCGTTGGTTTGTGAGCTCGTCATAGCGGCTTGCTCTTGCTGAATTACGCTTAACTGCCGCGCTATCTTTAGCAGCAGGTCCTGGCATTCCAATTGGAGATCCGTGGGTATTGCGTCGCCCTTCGCGACGCGTCTCCCCCTCGAATCGGCGTTGATGCTTGGCGGGATCAACTTCCTCTGTCTTCTTCTCACACGCTACAGCCGGACTGGATACTCTTATCAGTCCTGATTCAGATTGGGCGTGGGCTTCAGCTAAGTCGATCTGATCCAACGCTTCGATTGCCTTGCGATAGCGTGCCTCTGGTTTACGAAGCCTTTGTTTACAGAAAAGCCTATATTAGCTCGATTCCAGTTGCGTGGGCGAAGCGTTCTCCTGCCGAGCGCGCTGTACACGCTCGCCTAGTTCCTCGCGGGAATTACTAAATTATTGTACGCCGTTAGTCCACTTAATTTTACACCAAAGCCCGCTACGCAGTTGCTGGGAAAACCTTTTTTCTTTTCTTCGGGGCCCTTGCCATGGGTCGTATCTTGAACTGGAATGTCGCCTGATTTAGATGGCACATCACTTCATTGGCGGTTAGACCTGAAAGACTAAGTGCACTGGGATTTTTTTTACAGCTGATTCATAAATATATGGACCAAAAGATGGACACGAAAGCTTAAGCACCGTGGTACTCGGTTTGAACCCCGAACTTTCCTTTCCAGTACTAATCCAGAAGCCCTCTGTGAATATAACACACCACTGTCATTTCCATCCCGGCTCCTCGGTTTACAAACAACTTAGGGGTATCGTCACTCGAAGCAGCTTGTTGGTCCAGTCAGCTTTTTCTTAGGTCCTCCCCTTGGCCGACTTGTTACAGCCCTCAGCTCAAGCTCCGCGTGTCCAAATTACTTTGCACCGCTGGTGATCAAACAGCTGTACATGGAAATTCAGACGCCGAATCGCGCTGTTGCCTCTTGGGTACGTCAAAGCTGTTGCCTCAGCCCTGTTGAGTGGCTGTCCAGGTCTGTTCGATACCGTTCAGCACTTCAGGTCATGTTAGTAGTATGAACAAGGTCCGAGAGCGACCTAGCCCCTCACGGGACTCACACAGTTCCAAAAAGGCACTAAAACTGTCTATTCTGATGTTATGCTATTTAAGTGTACAGGCGTGGGGCTCACTCATGCTCTTAAAATGTGTTTTTTTCTTCATCCCTTGTTCTTGAGCTGCCCCTGCACTTGATCTTTGACTCCTTGCTCATGTGAGACCGACTGCTGCATTCCTCTCTGACCCACCAGAAGTGCTCCCGCAAAGTGTGTTTTGATGTGGGAGCTCACACTTAAGATCATCTCTGTATTGCGGGACTGTAACGACTCTCCCGCATGTGGCTGCAGCTTCGGTTTGGCTAATTGGCAGCACGCGCCATTCGCTTTTGGTGCGTGGACACTCGGTGGGTCTACAACCCCGCATGGTGATGGACGCTCCTAGCCATACCCACCCAACCTGGTTGCTATCGTTACCAACTGTCATAACACTGTGGAGTCTCGGGGCAAGCCTCAGACTGTATTATGATATGTCTCTCTTGAATATAAAGTAGAGCAATGAGACGTCACCCGTACATAAACGTATATACTTCTAAAACAAACCTACTGCTATTATGCATCCAGCGCACCTTGTCCTCGCCCCGCCGTCGCTCGGAAATCCAGCTTTGTGTTTTAAATAAAAAGTGACTCGGCAAATATTGCCCAATAAGGGCGCGAGTTAATTGAGTCCGCCTTTTTTGGTATAATTGTAATTTAGACATAGTTAAGTCGAGTCAGAAAGAAAGCGGTTGTGGATGGCGGTAATGCACGCCGTGAACGCTGTTGTGCAGCGCCGAATACGTACAGTAGGCGATTTGGGTGAAGTGCTTTCTCAGAAATAAGAGAATGGGCCTGACGCGGGGTCACTGTCCCGAATCAGTGACAATTTCAAGTCATTAGAGAGGATTTGGGGTTGTCTGGCACGGATGCAAGTTGCCTGTGGTGGATTAGCCGTGACGAGCAACACCCCGTACGAAATGACGATGGATCTGGTATGAGTGATGTACGGGAAGGCAAGATCCACCCAGGACTTATCTCGGATCCACCCTTACCTGTATTCACTTAGTGGATATGGGATATACTATGTACCAGTGGATCGAGTGTGGATCCTATGAAGTAATGGTGGTAGGTGCCATCTGAGGGTGGATCTAGTAGCACAGCTAAACAAGAAAGTCAGAATCCACTGCGATGTACCCCGAATCCCAAACTTTCGAGTTCGGATTCCAACGAGGGGAGGAGCCCGTATAGAGGGACCTGGATCCAGCGTATAGGGATGATGGATGCAGTGATCTCGAAGTTTCGTGGAGAAATGGAGATCATAGACGGTTGCAGGACGACGTTGGATGATTGGAGAGCTCAGATCCTCGACAAGTGTACACTTACAGTAAAAGTGGATCCAAGCGACCTGGATCCGGATGAGTGTACCCATAATAGGGTGACCACAATGATTACGTCATGGATCCGGTGGATCCGAAGATAACACAGCTGGGATGATGGGTCAAGGGAAAAAGGGACATGCAGCCGAGCCTGGTAAGGGATTTAGCAGGTGAAAGACATAGAAAGTAGAAATCCAGGCAGGTATAGGCTTAAGTATCAATACAGACCCCAATTTGCACAGTAACACGCAAGTGCCTTCCTGCCCTCAAGAACCGGAACTACATTGGCCGTACGAGCTCAAAGAAGGTTGGGAATTGCGAATCTAGCGTTGGTAGTGATAACTGGATAATACATTGGCCAGATCCTACAACCTAGTGAGCTTTTCCTTTACTTGTGCAGATCCGACAGGTTAACCGAATTTACTACTTGGTTGGTTACACCCTAGAGGCTCTCAACTCTCAAGATCCCGTCACAGGAGGCGGCAAGTACGACGCAAAGGAGAACTACTAAGGCAAGGGAACACACCCGCAAGGCAACTCTACGGCCAGATCCACGATCTAGGCCCCGGATCCATAAGCTCGAATATTCGCTTAGGATACGGAACCATCCACGGACGCAGAGTGAAGATTTTCCACTGCTGCTCCACCCCATCCCCACGTCTCGCCAAGACACTCAAGCTTTACCACTTGAACTCTTCGGAAGTTACCGGGAGAGCAGATCCCGCCCTACCGACGGGTACACAAGGTGAGGAAAGTTCAGCAGAGCACGGATCATCGGGGACCCCCTCCGTTAGTCGGTGTCTGGGCACAGTTGATAAGTTGTACCTGGTAATCTCGCAGATTTTGCTGATCCCGCTTCATCACAATGGTGAGCGTGCCCGGATCTTTTGGTGACTCGGGATTTCACCGTGAGTCCCAAGAAGATGCTCAAGTGAAGATTGAGCCAGGGGAAGAGGCGTCGTCGGAGGTCGGATCGACGAAGACGCTGCTGAATGAAACAAGATCCGCGGATCGATGGAGTTTTGGAAGGAACTCTGTCGACGGAAGAGAGGTGGATCCGGATTCGGATCTAGAAGAGAAACCTCGTATCCTCCTCAGGTCCCCTCGGGGACCCCTGCGGATCTTGACGCAAGTCAAGATCCGCTAACAAAACAAGGGAAAGTGAAGGCAAAACGGTATGCATTTGCAGATTCACCGGTTAAGCCAAAACCGTACCTAAGCCCAACCCCGCTAGTCGAAGAAACGAGAAAGAAGACGAAAACGAGTAAGACTACGCGAAAGAAGATGCAAGTTCTAGAGTCGGAAGAAGACCAAGCTGGTCCGACAAGGATCTCGAGTTTGTGTATCGCCACCAAGCTTTACGCGACTTTCTGCATCAAGATCCTGTCATGCATATCCTGAATCCACGACAGATCGACGAACCAAGGGAACCGGTGAGAGCACCAATGAAAACGGCGAGCAAGTTGGTGGCAGTCAAAGATCTATTAAGTTTGCTTAAGGAGTCAGGCATCGTAGCTGGTGTGTTCGACGCAGAGGATATCTTCGAGCTAGACCTGGATCTCATAGTATCCGCGACGCGGGACCTCTTTGCCAGAGTTAATTCCATCACCGGAGAAAGGTCGCGCACTATGGATCCAGTGTCGTCACCGAGGATCAGCAAAGCTGCATCCTCGAACTACGAATCCGCCGCTGAGGATGAGTCAGACACGTCGTCCGAACCACGACGCATGACTTTAGGACCCTCCGAGGCATCCATGCTGCAAGCGCGGGCGATGATCCGGGGACAGGAAGTCCCTGTGAACGTGAAGGCTCGGGATCCAGTACGCCCTACCCGTGATGTGATACAATCCAGCCAGGATCGAGCCAGATCCGGCAAGAAGCCAGTGGGGTTATCGTCAGATCGGACTCAAGGTAATCGCCTCACGGATCCTGTCTCGCCAGTGGACCAGCCGGCCACAGGCTCTTCCGACACCTCCTCAGGCACCCTGCAGCGACATTTCGAAGCTGCCATGAGTCGCTTCCTGGCCGAACAGGGTATGAGAACTCCTGAGCCACAAGCGCAAGTGCTCCACGAACATGGAGCACGAGACGTGGAGATGGAGTCCGTGGAGAGAGACAACTCCCATGATGAGTTCGACCCAGATGATCTGGATGGCCCATCCACTTCGTCAGCAGTGGTAGCAACAGCCACAGCCGGGGCGGGTGGATCGTCCATGATCCAGAGGGTACGGATCTCAACCATATCGGATCTGAAGGAGTTCACGGGCAAGGATCAAGATGAGGACCGAGCGAGGACATGGATCAGCAAAGTCAAGTCGGCCCTCATGAGAGATCAAGCGTCGGATGCTGAGAAGTGTTTGACCTTTGCAGATCTGTTAGCGGGGCCAGCCAGGAACTGGTATCGGCAGCTGGGCAGATCCACCAGGAACAAGTGGCCAGATTTGCTGCGCAGTTTCCAGACCCAGTACTGTGGATTAAGAGTGTCGGTGGCACGACAATACTACCATGCTCGCCGCAGATCGGATGAATCCCCGCTAGAATACATACATCGACTAAATGTGGCCGGTCTACGGGCCAAGTTGAAGATCAAGGATGGGGGATCCAAGGTACTGCGGGAACACGTGGATCATTTCATCGAGACGTTGGGAGGTGCGGATCTGGCCTACAGGCTGACCCTGTTACGACTTCCCGACGCAGACGAGCTTGAGGAAGTGCTGCGGGCTGTGGATCGCGCGAAACACCGCCAGAAGTAGGCGGCGGTCGGATCCGGCAAGTATCGCCAAAAGGCTCCGACGCCTACGGCCCCCGCTCGACGTGTCCACCAAGTCACGGCGCCCGACACAGGAACTGAATCAGGATCCGACGGTTCGGACTCCGACCCTGAGGATTACCGTCGAGTCTGTCTCACTGCGTCCAACGATCGAACGGCGAAGACCGGAGACAACTCTCGACCGGGGGATACCGTACCCGGGGACCGTGGGATGTACAGATCTCGAGATATCATGGACGGGACAGCACAAGTCAGGTGTTTGCAGTGCGAATCCCGGAAGCACACTGAATCTGTATGCTGGAAACATCTGGTCTGTGAGAAGTGTGGCAAGAAGGGTCATCCCGGGGATCATTGCTTCTACGTGTGTCGCGGGTGTGGCGAGATTCACGACGTCGGCAAGTGTCCGATGGAAGAATTCTACAACCAGATCCGTCAATGGTTTGATCCAGCCAAGCACAGAGGGATGTTGCCAGAAGGGGCTGAGAAGATGTTAAACTAGGACGCTCGCCGGGTTTGAATCCGGTACGAGCCGAGCGTTCTATGTACTGCATTAATGCATTTGTGAACAAGACATCGCTAGACCCAGGTAGCACGACCCTAGACCCAGTCGATAATACACGTGATCTACATGACGTGGCAGTTGCCAAGATCTCTAGTTTGCGCCAAGTGGATTAGTTTTCCAGATCCGAAGTCTCTTCAACCCTGGATCTACAAAGGGGAGAGGCACGTGGTCACTGGGAGAAGCGTCAACATGGTCGATGGTTTGAGCCTACCAAGGGTGAGGTCACTGCGGATCCCCCTAAGGTCTGTCAGGTCACTGGATCCCGTGGATCTGAGGATGTGGGATCCATGGATCTGCTAACCGGGGAGTCCCGAAATACTGGAAGTACCATGCCCCAGGAAAGTGGTTCAGACAAGCCAAGGTAGGGGGCAAGATCAACAATAAAAAAGCAATCCTACTCCTAGATAGTGGTGCCGAGGTGTCTATACTAGATACCGCCTTTGCTCGTAAGGTTGGGTGCCAAGTGGATGGGAGTCGGATCCAAGATTGTGTTGGGATTGGTGAAGGCGTATGCCGTACGAACGGGAGAACGCGGATCAAGATCACGTTGGCAGGTTGTTTGGTGTACTGGTTTGATATTTGGGTTGGAGATCGCGCTGGACAAGACGTCATCCTCGGGATGAATTTCATGGTACCAGCCGGAGTGAGGTTGGAACTGGCGGATGGGACATTTTGTTTCCCTGACGAGATGCGGATCCAGCTCAGTGGACGGCGACCGTTGTACGGGGCGAAGATGAGGATCATAAGGGCGGATACTACGACCTGGATCGAGCCCGGAGAGACCTGGGAACTGCCAGATCGGTTAAAGTGGGTGGAGCATGAGAAAAGGTGGGTCATTCGGGGCGTGAAATGGGTGCCTACCGTAATCCAGGGACCAGGTCGATCACAATACCTCCAGGTCACGAACGTCAGCGACAAGTGACTATTACGGGACCATTATGAAGAGATCGGGCGATGGTTGGTGAAGGACGGTATCCCTAGGCGACCTGGATATGTGTCAGTGGGATCCCGCCGCTACAAAGAATGGCAGAATCTGGCGTACGAGGCGACTACCGAGATCAAATCTCTCGGAGAGGTGGAGCTCCCGGCGGGGCCAACTGGCCCCTTGGTGGATCGGCCTTCATATCAAACTCCGCGAAAGATCCTGCAGAGGAATCGTCGGATGAGAGCCAAGCGATGGATTGGATCCACGACGGGGGATGATCCCCAGCGTCGTCCCCTAGATAACGCAGGATCGGTGGATGAAGGATCGCAGAGGGCTGAAGCCGGACCGCCCGATCCTGCTGACCCACAAGTGGATCCAAGCTTTCCATTGGATTAAGTGCCTGGATCCTTGTCGAGAGTGGCCGCACTAGCTAAACAGGAACCATCGTGGGTAAACCCACCAGATGATTAAGTCGACCCAAAAGGTGGCTTCCCCAGTACCAGGATTCCCGACCCCACGAAGACAGAAGTGATGACGGTTGAAGGAGTGTCGCGGTGCTTGGATCCAAGGGGTGAACCGACAAAGACTGAAGATGAACAAGTCTGCTACCGTGAAGGCGGGGATCTACACGCCGAGGATCTTGGAGAATGCATGGCGGTGATCCCGGAAGTACCACTGACCACAGGGGAGGTCACGATTGATGATATCCAAGTGGATCCAGGGGCGAACGAACCCGCTGAAGTGGATCGGCTACCTTCAAAGAATCTGGGAAAGCCGACATCTGCTGATTGGTAAAGGTAATGCGTTACTGCCCGCTGCCCGCGGAGTCAAATGTGACATCGATGTCGGCGACGCGAAACCAATCGCTCAAAGGGTGCGGAAGGAGGCACCTCAGCTCCAAGAAAAACTATCGGATCTGGTTAAGATCCTGCTGCAAGCCAAGATCATCAGGTTCTCAACGTCCCCGTGGGCATCTCCGGTGGTAATCATCATCAAGAAGAACGGGTTGGATATACGTCTGTGCATTGATTACCGGCTGGTTAACAGCCTTGATTTCCATTGATTGCGCATTCCGATGCCCTCTAACTAATAAGCTGTTTGGAATTATTCTG